>NC_092874.1:139179243-139186743 GCF_028372415.1 Notamacropus eugenii | reverse complement strand
TTAATGTTGGATTGGCTTTGAAAATATGATTTTTATTTGTTTTCATATCATATTTTCAAGACTTATAGTTGTTTAAGGTGTTACTGCGATAGTCTTATTACTGAGCTGGGTCGACATGGCTATTGAATAGTTGAACTTGAAGTGTGTTTTTACATGCTCTGTTTAGTATGTTTAAGCTTCTTAATGGAAACAAATTTTGAACCCATTTAAAAATTTTCTTCATATTTGGGTTATCAACTTAAAACCTATTAACACATTTTAAACATACTTTTTGCATTTAGTTTAAAAAGAGATCTTGCTTCATGAAATAATGTATTTCCTTTTCCAAATTATTCTTTGAAGGATATATTTAAGCTAACCCCCCAAAAATCTAAAAATATTCATGTGCTTATTCAGTTTTTTGTTCTTGTATGTTCAGCTATGTCCTTCATATTTGGCATTTTGATTTATTAGGCAATCATAAGTATTAAAGACTTTTACCATACCACTGCTAGATTTCAAATGCATTGTGCTTGGTGTCAATGATGAATTAATTCCAGTAGAGCACATAAGTTCCCATTATTTAAAAAGCTTCTTTTTTCTGAACTTTTACATCACAGTGAAGTTTGGAACACCAGAATGTGGAACAATTATTATGGAGCTAGAGGTACATGACTTCTGTGTTAAATTTATGAATCTCTCTCATGCATCTCTTATTCTTGCAGACACCTGTATAGCCACCTTTATAAATAGTGTTAAATTTGAAAAGAAAGTACTTAAGAACATACGTACCAACCACTATCATTTTAAAATTGAAGTACTTCAGAAATTTGTATCTGAGAACTTTTATATGTAGATACGTATGTAGATGTACATATTTACTTTTAAAAACCAAAGAGTTGAAATTTCCCAGGGTCTTTTTTCTTTTTTTATAGCAAATTTGGGAAAGAAAACAGCATATAGAGTAATGCTAAGAATCATGTGTGCCATCCTTACTATTTTTTATGCACAGTTATTGAAGTCCAGCTTCCTTAATAAAAAGTGATCATATTCATGGGGGTGGATGAATCAATTTATATAGATGATGTATTTTCCCCCTTACTTAGAAGTTGGTGTTGAAAAACTATATAGTTTATCTTGGTAAAATATTAAGGCACTAAATAACATCTTTATAGTCCTGTATATTTTCTAACAGAGGCATCAGAGGTAGGGATGTGGGGGTGGGGGGTGGGGGTGGGTGTGTGTGTCTGTCTGTCAGAGACAGACGAGAGGCGGGGCGGGCTAGGTGATTTTGAGTAAGTAGTAAGGAACAGAGTATGTTACCTGGTGGTGGTTGAGATAACTGTTACCTGTACTTGTCCAGGAATTGTGCTCAACTTTTATACAGTGTAATGAATATAGGATGGGAGGTTACCAGAAGGTGCCTGTTATCATTGAGGCAAATAAATACTTCCCACAGTACGGTTTTATGCCAATGGAACCCTTAACTCTAGGGGGAAAAAATAAAACCACCAAGTCTAGCATTCAGTACTACCCTATCATAAAGTAAGGAGGTCTAATTGAGCTATGTCTTTATATCCTGCTATTTGTACAAATAAAAGACCACATCTTGATGCAAAATAAACACAAAAGCGCTGTTGTGACTATAACAGGGAGTCATATACTAATTTATATAATAAGTGGTTGTGCACGCTTTATTCAAGATTATGGCTGCAAGAAATGGCATGAATTGCTGGGTGTGTTTAATGCTGGATTATAGCAATTTGAAACATGTCAAACACATGGCTAATGCCTCATGCTTCACCCATCCTTGCGTAAACCTGCATAGCCACCATCCATTATACCCTTGGTAACAACACAATTCTGCAAGTAAATATTGTTACACTAAGTAACCTTTCAATTCAAGTTGTTTAGGAAGAGAAAATGCAATCTTGTGCAGTCAGTTCCAGTGTCAGTTTAATGTTTCAAAAGGGAAGTGGTGTAGAGAATAAGTATCTGTACAGTGACTTGCTAAAAAAAAAAAAAAAGAAAGAAAGAAAGAAAAAACTTACTGCAAGGAAGAAAAGTAAAACTGTGTATCATTCAAGTTCAAGCACTGAAGAGTCATTTTCTGTCAGCCCCTCACTTGTCTTTAGTGGCAGAATTGAGGTTTTACCATAAAAATGTAATCAAACAATAAAATGATAATCCCTAAACTCTCCTTTTCCTTTCCCCATCTTTGTTCAATTCCTGTTTCGGTATCTGAAGTAAGAACAGCTTAGTTCACTCTTCAGTGAAGACTATTTGGATCACTGCAAATGCATCTACTTTGAAAGTGCGTATACAGTTTAATTTAGGATGAATTCAAAATATGCTCTCAGATATGAACCCTCATCTGACATTTTGTTTATTGTGCCTAAATATATTCACTCATTGTCAAAATCATTTGACAGTGCCTAGCTCTAACCAGAAAGAACTTAGTAAACACTTGAAATGTCTGCTTTACTACAATATAAATGCCTTCTTCAAGTGACCATACTCCCAAATTTTCTCATTCAAGTCAATTACCCAATATAAAAGTATAATTTCGTAATTGCTCTTATCTGTGCATATGAATATTATAGATCAAATTTTGCCCTTTTCCCTAGGAAAAGTGTCATTTGTAGTCCTCTTTTCATAAACCTGATTATGTTACCTCATGGATATTTTAATTTATAATGTTCCTCTTGAACTGCATCCTAAGATTCGACAGACACTCATTCTACACTGAACAGGAGAACCCTTTTGTTAATGTGAAGTGAAAGGTATATAGGTATTCTCTAATAATTGTAATGAGAGGTACAGACATATAAATATCTGGTTAATTTGCACACCCTCCGGATTATGATACAGGATATATGTAATAATCAAGATTTATTTAGTATAACCAGTTGGTCATGACATAAAATGAAAAAGTCGATTTTAAAGTATTGAACTTGTCTATTGGATAATGTAGCACTTTAATGTTTTTCTTTTCTTGAAGTGTAAACTGTGCTAAAAAGAGAAAAATACATATTTTAAGTATATTTCTATGCCACTATGTATTCCAGATGTTTTATTGAACTTAAATTTTATACAAACAAAATGGATATCTGCTGCTACAGTTGGGGAAGACTCACATTAGAATTTTCATATAACTAGTAAGGGCAATCAGGCCCTTTTCTCTGAATATTTTAAACATTGTGCATGTAAAATTTATGCCTAATTTGAATACTTATTAGCTGCCTAATCTCGGAAAAGAGTATTAGCTTTGTTTTCTTCTTGTAAAATTCATCACTGTGTGTATCACATTTTTCATTGGTATGATTTTTCTTAGTTAATGTTCAATAGGATGTTTAACAAGGACTGTTTGCTCATAAACACATCTGGTTCAGAAGTTGTTTACTGTAGTTATAGCAGCTGCCCTTCTGTATGTTAACTATCTTCATGTTTATTTTATTTCATATTCTATTTATTCTTCATCCAAACACTCTTAAAGAGTATATGTGATATAGATTGTAACTTTCTTCACCTAACCTAGTAGCAAAATCATTTGAATACAATGAAATTGGGAACTCTTCTCTAGTATGACTTCTTCAAGTGTAGTAGAAATAGTGTTGCATTTCTCCGATTCTATCAAAGTGCCTATCAGAACTCAGAAGTTTAAGTACATGTTTGGGTTAGCATTTAAAATGTTGTAAAGTATAGAGGGGTGTGTGTGTGTGAGTATGTGTGTGTACGCAAATATGTATGTGCACACTTGAATGTATCGTGGAGGAGATGTTAAGGAGGATGATTTGGTTGTATGCCATATGAAGGAACATTAAACTTGCATTTACTTTATAGCAAATTCATTGTTTTAATAAAAACAGAAAATATATAATATACGGCCAAGGTGAACGTAAGAGAATAGCCTAATAAAGATGTAATGATCTTTATTTCCTTACCTAAAGTTAAGCGTGCTGTTCATCTATTTAGTTACCATTAAAGTGCCTGCTCAGCAAGGTTGTTTTCCAGAATTTCTTGTGCACAGAGAATGGAAGTTTTTGTTGTTGCTGTTCTAGCTTACACCATTAGAACATCATATTGGACTTAGGTATCACTGAGAGCCAAAACTGACCTTTTCAGATTGCAGATGCAAAATGCACCTTAAAATTCTGGTTTGTAAGGGCACGTTGCTCCTTTATTTACTGCAAGGATTTCAACTGATCTTGGCAGGACATCTCATTGCTATCCTGAAAGTACAGTATATTTATGCAGTGAAAATGATAAAACATTTATTACTGTAGAGAAGGTAATATGCATAATTTATGCTGTTTTTAGCACAATCATTAGTGATATTCTTGATAGATTTTATTTCCAGCTTTCATATCTAATACATGCCTGGAAAATTAATTTTATATCTTTCATTTATTTGCCTATGTTAAAATTGAGTTTTAAGTCATCTTCAAGTGAACAGTTTGATTGCTGCTCATGCATAAGCTTAATTACTTCCCAGGAAGGACAGTATTAAATGTTTTAAATGTCAGAAAAATAAATGAATATGAGCTGTTTGATTAAAAAAATAGGCAATATCTGACGTGTTTGCAGCAGGAGCTTTTTCTTAAAATGCCTCCAAGGCAAAATTTTATTTAGTCACAAAAAAAGGAGAAGCCCATTATACTATTTATCATTGGTTGATACCATATGATTTGTAACACCCTTACAAAATTTTAATTTTGTATGATTAGCTGTGCATCATTAAACAACAGCCTTGCATAAGATATGCTGTAAAATTCTGACAGAATCAAGATAGTGAATATTTTAAATAAGGCTGTATAGTCATCCATGGTTGTCAAAGGTAGATAATAGGAAATATAGAGCAGACTGTGCACTCGTGCCTTCATTTAAACTGGTTTTATAGGTAGACTTTAAAATGTATTCGTTCATAAATGCTATTGACCATGCTGCCTGCATGGTATGTTATTTTGGCTGTTAAATGTAACCACACAAAGATTTCTTATAGAAACCATAATTTCAGTGATTAGTATCTGGATGAAAGCTGAATTTGTATTACATTTCTTGGTAAATGACTATGCAGTGCTCCTCCACTCCCCAATCCCCCCCTTCTAAAGATGCTGTCTGTAATTGGCAGAGAGGGCCATCTTGATAATGGAAGTGTGAAGGTGTAACGGGTGTTAATTGATACTTCTTAATCACTTTTAGGTATTAAGTCATGATGCAGGAATCTGCGACAGAGACAATAAGCAACAGTTCAATGAATCAAAATGGAATGAGCACTCTAAGCAGCCAATTAGATGCTGGCAGCAGAGATGGGAGATCAAGTGGTGACACCAGCACAGAAGTAAGCACAGTAGAACTGCTGCATCTGCAACAACAGCAGGTAAGTTTGGTTTGGCTCACCGTCTCCTTACAAACAAGCCAGGCTGTGTCCTCCACTGGCAAGGAGGGCTTCCTAGGAAACCGAGCATGTTCTATACACAGGTGTGTGTAGAAGATGTTCACATGTTAATTAGTAGTAGGTTTCTCTGGATTAATAGACAGAATACAGAGGGGTTGACTTGGTCTCATTTGGAGCATATTGGAACTGGTAGCAAAGGTGTTTTTTTTTTTCTTATCCCTTACGTCATCCCAGCAGCCTGAGAGTGCCCTTAATGTATCATCTCATTCATTAAGTGCACAGGGCAATTTAGAAAAGATTCTGTAAAGGTTTGTAGTAAATGTTTTTAGGGCTTCTGGTTTACTGTCTAGTGCTTCTGGGCTGTCGAATGTGATCCTTCGTTTTCCACCAGAGGGCCTCCTTACTTGATACTTTTTCATACAATGAATTGTTCCCAAGTCTGAGCTGAGGTGAAAGGGATCACAAGGACTTCTTCCCCTCTTCGATAGTTATTAATATCGGTTATTGTTTACTTCACAGCAACTAATATTGGGAACACAGAGATCATCTGTGTACCTGTCCCTGAAAATTCTTCCCTGCATGGCAATAGAAATGTCACTGCGTTGAATGTTGTCATCATGAACGCTTTCTATTCTTTTGCTGCTGGTGCCCCATAAAATGTAGTTATTCTTGTAAAAGCATTTTTAAAAATATGACTTCTGAAAGAACGTTACCTGTATTTTAAAATGGCTGACTGATTTTTTTCCTGATTTCATTTGTAACCTTAAATTTTGTTTTCAGTCGAAAAACAGTAATTCCCTCCTTCCCTTTCTCAGGACTGCAGGAACAGTGACAGAGGATAGATAACTTAAAAGCATATTCTTTGGTAGCCCAAAAAGTCTGTACTATTTTGCATTTTTTTTGTAAACAAAAGTATCTCTATTAAACAATACTTTCTTTCTGAGCCAGTAACTTTATCTGCAATTTTTGATAGAACTGATGTTTTTGGAAAAGTCTTATGGTATAAAAGGCATAATCTTCACATCTTCTTGGGCCTCAGTGGCAGTAGGTCTTGTTGGATACAGAAAATATGAATATGAGCTGTTTGATTAAAAAAATAGGCAAATAAGAGAAAATAAGAGAAAAGGGGAACAGAAAGGGAATAAGTATTTGTATGGTGCCTAGTATGTGTCAGACACCGTGTTGAGTGCTTTAAAAATATTATCTCATATGACAGAGGGAGATGCTGAATAAGAAATTAATGCAGATTTTTATCAGAATATGATTGAAAAATGATTGAAATAGGGGTGAAAACACAATTTTATAAAAAAAAACAGTTAGTCTGAAATCTGAGAAGTTGTTAATGTCTTACACCTGGGCACTGTTTGCAGATATTCTATTTTAACAGCTGTGTATAACACTTTGCATAAGCTTTCAGTTGTCTTAAAATTATGTAACGTGTTATATTCAGCAATTATTAGGATGAAAAATTTGATTTCTTTTGGATACCTTTTCACATCATATGCTTTAAATGCCTACTAAATTCCTAGGATTAGATCATTTTATAGACTACTGTAAATAAAGCCAGTGGTTTAGTATAGTTCATTTTCCTTCTATTTCAAATTGTTTGCAGTTCAAAACACATCAGCAGAGTACTGTAGTATGCTGTTTATTGGTACCTCTAAGTAACAGCCTTAAGTCTGTACAGCCAGTGCTTTTTTTCTCCATATTGTCAGAGATTCGACTGCAGACTCCAGACATTACCTGCAAAGACTAGTGAAAATAACAATTGAAGAAAAAAGAAATTCATCTGAGTACTATGAAATAGCAGGTACATTCGGAAGAGAGACCAAGGAATGATTCTTTTTTCTTAAAGCTGTGATTAGATGTTAAATAAGCAGACAAATAGAGCAAAATCATAGGCAAATGAAACAGGACTCTGGAGACATTTTAGTGGGGTCTGTAAGGTTTAGATATAGTCTGAGTTTATCATTTTCTTTGCCCCATACAACCTCTGTGAAACAAATGAGTAAGCACAAAAAGTCATGTCCCTTAGCTGACACAGAAAGTTTAGGGGTATATTTCACATTTTGTAGGGTGCCTGCTGAATGGGAATTAATCCTTTCATAATTTGGGGGTATCAC
>NC_092874.1:138959243-139174243 GCF_028372415.1 Notamacropus eugenii | reverse complement strand
ATAGTCTTTTTAAGGAGGATCACCTTTTCATACTCAAAATTAGTTGAAGGCCCTTAAGGTTATTCCTACACAGATTTAACCATATGGCAGTTTTAAAAAAATGTTGTTAACACCCTGTCCCTTAAATGTATCTTATTTTCTTTAATTCATCCACTTTTGTAGATTGCTGAGTTCAGATTTGGTTTCTGTTGATGATAGTTTAGTAATCTTGTGTAGAAAAGCACCTACAATTGTTTTAAAATGGAAACACCTTCTAATTATCTCAAATACTAGCAAGCAGCAAATACTAACAGAGAAGCTCACAATTATATGTATTTTGAATGTGTTAATGTACCTTGGTGAGCTCCAGATCATGTAATAATGCAGATCAACTGGATGCTGAAATATTCTAAACTATCTGCCAGAGTCTTAGCTGTATAATAAGCATTCATCATGAATATTTATTTGATATCATAGATGTGTTTCTGATATTCTAAATAAAGTTAGTAGTATTCAAAATTTTTAAATCTCAGATGTAGTTAATGGAGTTCTATAGAGAAATTTAAAATCCCTTGTGTCCTTATCTTCAGATGTCCTAGAAAAGTTGTAGAGCACTCAAACTAATAATCAAACTTTGTTTAATAGATGAGCAATTCAGATCCTACATTCATTTTGTTCATTGTCTTTATCAGTTTTCAAATGTTGTGCCCTGAAGAGACAGAGAGGTGTTTTGGGCAAGATTATTAAAATATGTTGAGTTAATTGTTCAACTTATCACTAAAATTGGGGTTGGCATGAGACTTTAAGCCTAACTTAAATGTTAAGCCTCATGCAATTCTCAGGGAATAGGGTGAGGGAAGGAAAGAAGGAGAAAGGAGGAAAAAGGAGGAAAGAAGAAAGGAAAGAAGGAAGGGAGAAAAGAATTGAGGGGAGGAAAGAAAGAAGGAATGGATATTGGAACTAGTGAAAAATACCAATTATCCAGTGGGATCTAGAACAAGTTTGGCACTCACTGGGTGATAATTATTGTAAGTGCCCTAATTTCTAACAGTTGAGTGATAATTTTTTGACATTGACCTTTTCTTGTTGCTGTCTTTAGGGAAAAAAAAGTGTGTGTGCATGCATGTGTGTACGTGTGTGTGAGGGTGTGTATATGACATTGAGAAGATAGTAAGCTGGTTGAATAATTTTTTGTATTCCTGAATGATAAATTTAATATTTTAAAAGTAAAAACCAACCCAGAAGCCAGAGTAAGTAGTATTAAAGCATTCCTGATTAAAAAACAGACAATTCCTGATTATAACCTAATATGATAACTAAATATGTTGGTAAACTTATAGTCTTTTAATGCCATTTTAAAATAAAAATACCAAACCAATATACCTGAAATTTTTTAAAAAATTAAAAAGAGTGGGGAAGATAAAATTGATAACTTGTTAGCCAGATTTTAATCAAACTCAAAGAGCCATGTTATAAAATCTTACAAATGAGAGTTTACAAGAGGATTGTCAAAATGCCTTTCACTGATGGACTGTGGTTGATTCACTATATATTTAAATAGTAACTGAAATGACTAGATTTGAGGGAATCAGTTTCCTCGTTGATTTCAATGGGAAATACATAACAATGAATTCTTTCTCATACATAGATATTCTCTTATGAAATTGTCCTTAGCTGTAAATTTTAAAATGCATACTTTTCCCTTTTTGCACATTTATGTGGTTGATGATAAGCTTTAACAGAAGGGGGATGTATTGTTCAAAATTATCACAAGAGACACTTGCTTTCAATGACTAAAGGCATTGTGTGGGTTTTTTAAAATATATTTTTCAATCTACAACAAAATATAATGTGCAATAATTACTTTTCTGTAATGTATTAGGAAAATGAACAATACATAAGCAAGATATACTATGAAATGATTCACAATAAGTGTGTGCACATTTTAGGTAATGATTACCATTAGTAGAAAATTCACAGACTCTGCCTTTCTTATTTTTCAATAACCACATCTCTCCTATTTATTATAATAAGTGCTACATGGTACATACTGTTGAGTAAGTGATTTCTTACTAAAAGCAGCTTTTATTTATTTAAGCTTACATAAAGTTAGCATTTATAAACTACACTTTATCATTTCACTGAAAATATTTCTCTTGTTCTATCTTGTTTATATATATATGTATATATACATATACATACATACATATATGCATGTATAATGATAGAGAAGATGTTAAACCTCAAGTGGCTACCTGAGTGGGATTCCATTTTTGGATAGTCAATGACCTTTTAGAACACACTGGTTAGAAGCAAAAGTTGTCTAAGATAGAACTAGCTTGCATTTGAAGAAGTTGTCTGTCCATATTCACACCTTTTATTTCTTTCAAAAACATATGGTTGACCTCATAGAGATAAGGTCACAGTTCAAGAACTAGTGATAATTTTCTAATGCGTGGGCACCGTTTTAAAGAAATTCTTTTCTTTAAGAAAGGTAGCCACGTAAGATGATATCAAGGGAAGGGTGGGAGAGCAGCTCTTCAGCCTGGGCTGAGGTAGGATGCTCCTGACTCAATTTCCCCACTGACACCTGGCAGACTTTAAGCCTGACTGAATGCAAGTGGATAATCTAATCCTACCTGGAACTGACATGAAGTTGGGGAGATATTGTTTCCCTGCAATGTCCCTACTCTTGGTGGCAATCTCCTATAGTCAAAAGGTTTGTAAGCTTAATACCAGATCTATTCAATTATAGATAAAGGGTAGGGGAACACCCGAGGTATTCGAAAATTAAGCTATTAGGCATAGGACTTTAGACCAACAACAATAAGTTAGGGTCCTTTAATTCTTAGTAATACTGTGGAGACAATGAGGTCAAGAGCTTGTGAAGTTAGCAACATAAACATTATTTGTGTCTCGGTTAATGTTTAAAAAAAAAATTATTTTGTGGTCCCTATTGTAAATGCTTTAAAAAGAAGTATCACCTGACCAAAAGTTTGAATTGCTTTATCTGTGATAAACTGTGTTAAAAATAAAAAATAAAAATTAAAAAACAAAAGGTAGCTGCTAAGTGATGTTTTGCTATATTAATGTATAAATTTGTTCACAGTGCTATGTAGAGAGGGATGGCTTCATAGTCAGAAGGCTCTCAGTTAGAATTCTGCTATCCAGAATATGTTATGACTCAAGCAAGTGACTTAACCTCTTAAGTGGCCCAGGGAACTCTCTGAGACCTTAAGCTTGAAAGAAGGTATTGATCTTCCATGCTAGCAGAGGACTTTCTTCTTTTGTGGGCATGCACTATCAATACAATCACAGATCTAGTTTAAAATATAGTTCCATTATAAAGATAATTCTTCTTCTTAAACTGAAATTTACATGAGATCTTCACCATAATACCATCTCAGCAATGTTACACTTTTAAGGATAACCCTGAAACTTAACACCCCCCCCCAGATTGTACCCAAGGATGTCTCCCCTTCATTGTAGAAATTCTACTCTGTGGTGGAAAAATGAATTTTTAGTGAAATTTCATAGTTTTTAGCTTAAATTTTGGAAGAATTTTAGCTTGGTTTGAATTATCATGCATCTAATAATTGCTAATGAATAGTTGTAATTGTCATTGCTATATTCCCTCCTCCTTACCCCTCTCTGCCCAGTGCTCTTCCTGTATAATTAGAATGTGGTGAGTAAGAAAGCTCCTACTAACTGTTCTTGGATTTTGAATTATAAGAATTGGAATTAAAGTTTTGGGGTTATCCTGTACTTTTGTTGCTAAATTCTATAATCAGACTTCAGTTTGTGGATATCCATAGTGATTTGATAAAGACATGATTTGTCTTTATCATTCACCATGTTGGCTATAAATATCTTTTCCAAGTATTTTAAGGTAATTTAAGATAATTTTTATAGGCTATTGTTTCATTTAGGGAGAATGTCTGGGTTTTTTTTTACATTTAATGATATTTTATTTTTCCAATTACACATATAGTTTTCAGCATTCATCTTTATAAGATTTTGAGTTCCAAATTTTTCTCCCTCCCTTCATCCCGTCCAACAGTAAGCAATCTGATATAGGTTATACATGTACAAGCATGTTAAATATGTTTCCACATTGGTTGTGTTGTAAAAAACAAAACAAAAGGAAAAAACCACAAGAAAGAAAAAGCAAAAAACAAAGTGAAAATAGTTTGCTTCTATCTGCATTCATTCACACTCCATAGTTCTTTCTCTGGATATGGATAGCTTTTTCCATCATAAGTGTTTTGAAATTGTCTTGGAATGTTGTATTGCTGAGAAGCATTAAGCCTATCAAAGTTGGTCATCATACAATGTTGCCAGTTACTGTATACAATGTTCTCCTGGTTCTGCTCACTTCACTTAGGATCAGTTCATGTGAGTCTTTCCAGATTTTTCTGAAATCTGCCTGTTCATCATTTCTTGTAGCACAGCATTATTCCATTATATTTATATGCTGCAGCTTGTTCAGCCGTTCCCCAATTAATGGGCCTCCCCTCAATTTCCAATTCTTTGCTACCACCAAAAGAGGCGCTAGAAATATTTTGGTATATGTGAGTTCTTTTCCCTTTTTTATGATCTCTTTTGGATACAAACCTAGTAGAGGTATTGCTGGATCAAAGGGTAGAGTGGCTCTTCTTATGCTTATATTCAGCAATTAATTATTATTCTAGCATGATCCCTCAGCATCAATTATTATTATCCCTTCCTTTTGGTACTTAAATATAAACCATTTAATCAGATTGTCCAAGAAATGGGTAGTAGTTGTCCCCTGCCCACCAGTTATAATACACTGCCATGGAAACACCAGAGAATCCCAGTTATCATTTCTTAGTCTTTGTGTAAAATTCCCATTTTTATCTCAAGTGATGTCTATACATCATATTTGTGTATCAAATGAGATGCTATCCTTATAGCCCAGTGCTTGGCACATAGAATGTAAATTCTATATAGATGCTTCTTCTCTTCACCTCTTCCCTTTTTATACATTAAATGTCATGGTTTTCTCAAGTCTCTGTGCTCATTGCAGGTGGTAAAGATTGGCCTCTGACTTACAAGAAATATCCATTCATAATCATTGTCGCCATCTTTATTCTCCAAAAAACTCTTTTTTTTCATGGCAGGAGAAACAAAAATAGGTAGTGCTTCTTTTGCAAATTGTCCTTCATTCTCCAGTATCTTACAGCTCTTTCTCTTCTTACTTCCCTCCTATCACTAGTGCAGTTCATACAAGTCGGTAGAGTTCTGGAGCTTCCCAATAACACCTTTGGAACTTTAATCATATGGCAAGTGTATGCTGGAATAGACTGGTTAAATGCAAATAATGGTGTGTTTAGATATTCCTTCACTAAAACAGAGCCAGTTTTTGGTGTGGGGGGCCACTGACTGGTAATAAATTGTTTTGAAATCTTACCACAATGAACTTTATAATTATATTCGAAAAACTCAATTTATACCAAATTTTTAAAATGCAAATTGTATCATGTAAGAAATTGACTTAAAATACTTAATATTAAAATTGTTGCTGTTCTATAGAATACTGTTCTATAGAATGTGTTAAATTTGTGTTTTATTTTATTCTAAGCCAATAGGTTAATCATATCAACCTTTTTTGACTTTAGAAAAGTGTTATGTTAGTAGATGTTTATGAATCATGAAAACAACTGAGGGTTTTTCACTCCTTAATTATTTAGAATTTGTGTAATTTGTTAATGTGTGGTAGTGGTATACGACATAAAAAAAATGCATCAGAGTTCTTCTGTATTCTTCATCATTCCTATCTTTTAAAAAGGGATGTGGAAAAAATGATTTTTTTTTATATTTAGCTATGTTTTATTTCTGTGTTCCTTCTTTTTTTTCTCATTCTTCAAAATTAAGGTGGCAATCCTTCCATGATTGAACTTTTGTCCTTGTGGCTGGAAGCCACCATTTTGAAACAGAACAAAACATTGTATATGATCAGAGTTGGAGGAAAGAATGTGAGGTTGGTAGCAGGATGGTGTAGTCACTTGAGTGCAAATGACAATAAGTTCTGCTACAGTAGAAACAGACAGGATCATCAAGGATGTATAAATGAAATGTTTTGATTTTGGCACTCATGAAAGTTTTTTGGTCCCATTTCTCTCCCTCCCTCTCTCTTCTTACCATTCAGATTATTCCACTGAGTCACTAAATAATTTTCTTATAATTATGGATATTAAATATGAATGCATTTTATTTTAAAAACATAGAATTTATTCTCAATAATGAATCTTCCCCAATTTTTTTTTCATTTATACTATATCCTAATTAGATCCTCCCTCACCACCCCCCTCTAGTTTCTTCCCTTTCTAGCTATCACACAGCTATCAAATTAAACTTTCTCAAACATAGTTTGGAATCATATTAGTCACTCTGCTCAGAAAACTTTCAGTGAATTCCTGCTACAAATAAGGGAAACTGTAAGCTCTGTTTAAGCTAGTGATTCACTTCTTTCTGCCATTTGTCTTAAACATACTTTTCTGACTTCATCTGGTCACCTTTTTTTATGTACTTTTTGTTCTTGCTATACTGAACTACTAGCCATTCCTTGGTACTGCATCCTTCCCTTTGTCCAGTTCATTCATCCCCTCTACTTGGAAAAGACACATTTTCCATTTCTCTCTGTTTTGAAATTCTTTGTTTAGATACTGTATTCTCCATGGAGCCTTACCTAACCAATCAGTCAATTGGTCTGTCAATCAAAAAGCATTTATTAAGGACTTACTGTGTGCCACGAACAGTGTGAGAGAGACAGATAAATCTGTACTTCAGTTTCTCATCCTCTTTTTTTTTTACTTCCATGTTGTTTACAACATTCCAGTTTGTTTTATTGTATATACAATTTTTTTCTCCTGATAGAGTGTGGGTTAATATGGGACAGAGGCTATTACTTTTCATCTCTCTATCTTCAGTATTTAGTACAGTACTTTGCAGATATGAGATGCTTAATAAATCTGCATCGACTTTGAATTTCAATATTTAATATGCAGAATTTGTATACTCTCTATATAGCTTTCATATTTCAGTGCTGCTTACTGTAATGACTTCACCTAGGTTTCTGATATGTTTTGTTTTATGTTAGCTTGGAATTATTGACTCCAAAATTAGAAATAAATTTCAAATTCCTGGGTTTGTATTTTAGATTGCCTTTTTATTGCAGCTACAGACAGTGCAAAATACCACTTCTAATCACATCTTAGATTTGAATTTTGAGTATTTACACACACATACAGTATAAATTCATTCCTTGAAATTATTCTTTCCCTGTTCAAATGTTCCTAGATCACTTTATTTGAATTTCTTTTCCTTGGATTATGCTTACCTTTGCATACATTATATGCCACAAAACCACAAGAGAATGTAAACTTTTTGAGGACAAAGACTAACAGAATTGAAAAGGACTATGAATTACCTTAAGTACTATTTTTGAATCTGCGCTTCATTATTTTGAAACACAAAATAAACGAAAAATCAATGGCATTTGTAGTTATTTTCCCTTGCTTAAAGATAAAATTATTGATACTGAATGAATAACGTATCTCACCTGCAAAGTCAGTGACGGCTTTGTAGTTTTAGGAGATTCTTCCATGAATCTTATTCACCTACTTGTTAATTGTATCCTGATTCCATAGAGTCTAGTAATTTCATAAGTCAAGAATGTAATATTTGAATAGTGAACATATGTCACCACTATATCCCCTAAAAGGAGCTATAGAAGCGACTTAAAGTGTTACTATGTTGTTGAATTAAAACTGTAATAATACACTTAGATAATACTTTGAGGTAATATATAGAAATGAGAGCTCTGTATTTTTTTTCCTATCTAATCCAGCATTTCCCCTATCCTATCCTCTCTACTTTAAAGATATCCTCACTCTATTACAGTGAAATCATATGGAGAATTTTTAATCACTTTCATGTTATCTATAATAATGGCACCCAAAGATCATAAAAATGTTTCTTCGTTTATTTTTACTATAAACTAATTTCCCCTTTTATTAACCTCAAAAGGTGCAGCCTAATTATTTTTATTTTAGAGTTTTATTTTGTTAAATATCACTTTAAAATAAATGGGTTAATCAAACTTCAGAATCTTTTTGTTACATAGAGACTTGCTTTTAAAGCCATTTGTTAAAATGGTTTTGATCTGTTCTTCTCCCAGACAAAGACTGAGCTTTCTGTGTTCCTATATACATTGCTGCCTTCACTATCCATTAACAATGATGGTGACGATAATCATTTCCATGATTTTCAGTAGATTGAAGTGCTTAAAGGGAGCTTTGACTGTCTGGAACTCTTGAGATTGAAGTGCTTGAATACCCCATAGTATAGCAAGTTTGTGAGATGATGTCCCCCTCTCTAAGTTATCATTTTGAGAGACAGCCCAGCATGTGAGAAAACTTCGGATAATGAGTGCAGTAGATAGCAGATTCATATTGGGAAGAAAAAGAACAACAACTTCATTTTGTATTTAAAAGAGGTCAGATGATGAAAAACCTGTAGACGAATTTAAAGTAGATAGATGTAGTTGTGCAGGAGAAAGAAAACTTACTCTATAGCTATCCTTAGGAAATTTTCCTTGAGAGACCTATAATAACCACAATCGTTAGAATTGGATGTCATCTGAAATGTGTCAGGGTAAGCAGCATGGGCCTATGGCAGTGTAACAGCCAGCGATATTTTCTAACAACCTTTATCCTAATAGCTCTCCTTTAGCCACTGCTTTGGATTAGATCTGCATGGCAGAAAAGCCGGCCACTGTAGGGGGCCATATATTTTGATGTGATTAGAGATGGATTATTTGGACATTGCTATTTACCTAGATAATTGACCCTGACTATTGGAAAAGTCACTGCAAAAGGACCTGACTGCAAAAAACTGAATAACTTAGATAATGTCCTGTATAACTATTGGCACAAGTTCAAATAATCCATTCAGTGACTTAAAATTGGTGATGTCATTCCTATCCCAGTTGGTAGGGGCATTGATGGGGTTTGTACAAGTGGTCAGTGTGAGAAGGAAGTGTGAGAGAACCATTCTGGTGCATAGGGTAGGATGGGAAAAAGGATGTACAGGCATTTCTTATATAGGATTCTAAGTGGAAATATCATAAGATCAAAGAACTGCCTGCTGACAATTCTGAAGATAGCTCTTTGATCTTCCCAAGTCTGGCCAACTGCAATTAACACTGTGTGGTTTATGCCAGTCTCCCCTCCCTCATGTCTAATAACTGGTTGACCTCCGACATGATACCAGGGTAGTAGTACCCTTGAGGAATTACTTCATGAACTATTCCATGTTCTAAGAAATGTTAAAATAACTGAATAGTGTTTAAGATGTTTTATGTACAAATACTATGCCTGTAAATATAATAAGCTTCATAAAATCTAATCTATACTGATAGATTAGAAATGTCATGGGCAATTCAAAGACACAGATAATATTTTCAACGTGTGTGTGTTTAGAATGCATTCCAAAGCACAGTGAAACACCACATACCTATTCAGATAAATTCTCTTGATACAGATACTACTTATGTCATTCACATATGGGTCAATATATGTGAACACATTTATATGTTTACGTACACATAGGCATTTATATGTATTGGAGTATTTGTTATTCCAAATGGATTATAAAATCCTTGGGGAAAAAGTCCTTTTCTTGTGCATCATTATGTCTCCTATAGCCACCTAGAACAAGACTTTACGTATACCTGTGGCTCCATGAAGTTATAGCATGTTTAGTGACCACACCCCTGCCTCAGCAGACAGGCTAAACCAGGTTGAGGGTAACTGATTGTGTTAGGGGAATGTCTGCACCTGTACATGTGAAGACATCCCCCAGCAGAATGGTCAGATGAGAACAGTTTCTTCCAATGGCCATGAAAGTGACTAAAGCAGGTGCTGTGGTGCACTTACTGCTTGATCAAACATTGAATCTATCCCAAGCCATCTACAGTAGTCTTGACTGTTGTCTTGTCACTGAGCTTCTATGATTGGGAGAGTAAAGCTGACGATTTTGACAACTCTGCCTCCCTTAAATACAACTGTGAGGTCACTTTTTGAAATCACAGGAGAAGCGACAACATCATATACATGATAATCAGTTAGCAGATAATTGGTTCATGACCAAATGAACAAGTGAAGCAAGTAACCTTCCACATACCCAGTTCTGACTTTACCCTATAGGGAACTAAGTAAAAAATATAAATGAGGACACTGTGAGGTGTTGACCATAACTGGAATCATATAATAAAGGTACCACTAGAAAAAGTCATGATATCTTTGGGAACAACATACAGAGTACAATTAGGGAGATTTATAATTATGCACGAATCAATTGATGTCATCCTGTAGGGGAGGTCTATGGATACACACTCTAGGAATCTTTATTTTTCTGCTGCATGCTATCCAACCTTTGATTTAAATGATTGCACAAAGGTGTAGAGACTTGAAACCACAGCATATGAGAAATGGTTGAAAGAACTTGGGGTATTTTGCTTGGAGAAGGTGTGAGGAGAGTAAGGTAGAATAACCATCTTCATATATCTAAAGGGAAATTATGCATAAGAATTAGATTTATTCTAAATAACTCTAGGGAGGAAGACCGACAGCAGTGATTGCAAGAGGCAGGGAGGCATATTTTGGCTCAAAATTTTACTAACAAAACTGCCAAAATAGAACAGGCTGTTTCATGACATACTCAGACTGTAAGGAGTTAAGGCAAACGGAAGGTGATCACTTGTTGGAGATGTTGTGGAGTGTGGTGTAAGTGGGACAGACAGTGTCTGGATGAGTAACTGGTAGGGCCCTTCCATTCTTGAGTCTTTTAAGTTGGTTAAGCTTTAAATCACTGTGCCTTTAGTAGTCCTAGATGATCATACTTGGTACAACATTTTCTCATAAGCTTTTTAGAAGAGAAGCATGTTTTCCAAGACTGGCACAGCATTGTAGCTCTCATCTCATACAGCTCAATTCATCCATGAAGAGCAGTTATTTAGTAGTTTTATTTTGTTTAATACTGCTTTGCAAAATACCACTTGGCTGGTCATATTAAAATATATGCTGAACAAGTGGTGAACTGCATTGATTTCATTTATTTTACTACCTGTACTTCATTTTACGTTACTTTACTACCCATATTTAACTCTTCAGATGAGAGCAGGCTGATACGTGGTATTTACTTTTTCAAGTTGTGCAGTTCAGACAGCACGTTGTCCTTTTTATTCAAAGAACAACAAAGTTTTCATTTCTTGAACCAAAGGCTCTTTTTTTTTTATTCTGTGTCAATTGCAATCCTGGTACTTCATCACATAAAGCTGCTTGAGCTCAGCTCAGAACTGTAAGAATTCCTAGAATACATTTATATAGCTGCTCAAATCCCGCCAACAGTATCTTGGGGGAATCAAATACTATTTAGCTTACACTACACTGTACTTTGGATTATCTGTGTACTTGTTAACTAAGGCAAGCCTTTGGCATTTCTTAGAACTATTTGAAGAACTGGAGAAGCTTATTAAGAAAATGAGTTTGTGCTTTTTTATTCTCTGTAAATAAGAAGAGATTTTTCTGTAGGCTTGAAGTCTTAAAAGTGTTATGGTGACCCTTTTCTAAACAAGGAATAAATTGGTCTTCAACAGTATGTAACTTAGGATCAATTCCAACTTCACAATTCATTTCCTTTTATGTCTGTTTTAAGTGTGTAGTGTTTCTAATTGGGAGTTCTAATTTTGATTTCATTTGAAAGACCAGGCAACACTGCTAGTAGCAAACTGGAGCCAGGCTTTTATATGCACTACATTGTTCAAGTCCTACTTGTGTTAAACCGAGTGTATTTTCTTCCCTTCCGCCCCCAAGAAAACATGTAAGAGATGACTCTGAGAGGATAATATTTTGAAAGTATCAAAGTTAAGAGATCCATTCTATTGAATTTATTGAAACTACAAAACACCTACCATCAGAAATACTAATCGCCTTTTTGTTCTCAAATGTATCTTCTACGAGAGCTGCAGATATCATGGAGATTTATTGAGCACTGAACTCTGAAAGTTCACATAGGCTTTCAGTAATTCCTTTTAAAAAGTAGTGATGAATTTTTTGATGGAATGTGCTTTATAAAATGTACAAATTAGAATGAATCCCCTGCCAGATATGAAATTTATTTGTTAAATAGCTAGTGCTGTTTTCTGAAGAACGTACAACGTTTAGAGAAGTGATGGTTCCTTCTCTTTTAGAATTTACCATCTAATAGGTGGCAAAGACATTAGCATTTCATAATAACCCTACACCATAGGTACTATTATTATCTCCATTATACAATTGAGGAAGCTGAGCCTAACAGAAGTTGTGTCACTTGGCCAGGTCAAGTGAAAGAAGGGAGAGTAATGTATAAAACTGTAAAGGTCGGGTGGAACCAGGTCGTGAAGAACTTTAAATGATTTTATGCTTTACCTTACAAACAGAGAGCCACTGGAGTTTATTGAATAGGGGGTGATAGGGCCAGACCTGGAAGTGGTAATAGCTGATAAACACATCAAATAACGAAAACACTCTATGTTTCATTCCACTTTTTTCTTTGCAAGCCCTTACCTCAATCACTTAGTATAGGCAGCTACAAAAAAGTGGTATTTAAATTCATGTGACAACTTTATTGAATTGTAGAATATTCTGTATTGATTTCTCAAATAGTATAAGTTAAACATGAATTTTGGCTTTACTTTCTTCTTAGTGAACTAAATCAGATGTTTAATATTTCTCTAAGAAACTTTTAAAATCTTTTATATTTTTTATGAGTTTGCATCATAATTATTTTTTCATATATTTCTTCTGAAGATATTAATGAACTCTGTAGGCTTTGATTATTTTATTATCATTCTTATTTTCTGTGAACCAGTTGCTCATTATTCTGCCCCAGCTCACTATGGGTCAGTAGGATGATGAGACAACCAAAAAACCTAATGCTGTCTTTGACTGTGCTACCATAAGTATAGTATCCAAATGAGGGAGGTAATAGGCCCTCTTTACTCTGACTAGAAAGACTTCATTGAAAGTATTATATCCAGGGTTTTTGATGGAACTTTGAACTTGGAGTCTGGATATCTGGGTTTGAATCCTAGGTCCAAGTTATATGAAAATGGGTAAGTTACATGATCTCTCTGTCTATATTTCTTCTCTTATGAAATGGAGATAATGATACTTTACCCCCTGGTTTAGAGAGTGGTAATGAGGAAGTGTTTTGTAAACAGCACTATATGGTACACATGTGAGAAATTATTTTTCTTTTGTTTTTTTAAATACAGTATCATGTTTTCAAAGGGATGTTGACAAGCTGGGGCTCATCCAGAACTGGTTGACCAGGGTCATTAGAGAACTCAAATCGATCCCATATGAGCATCAGTTGAAGGAAATGAGAATATTAAAAATGTGGTTCAGAATCTTTTCCTTAACTTTCCCATCCTCTTATCAGTATACTTTTTGGAATGACCTTTATTTAAGAGGTCCAAAAATAATATGGACTTTGCCTTTCAGTGTCTTTTTTCAATAACCCTCAATGAAGGAGAGAATGTAAGAATTCCAAAAAACAGCAGGTTTGTCTCTGCTAGATAGTACTGGCTGCAGATCTCCCCTGGTACACCCATTTATTTGTCGGAGCAATCTTTGTGTATGGCACCTCATTCTTAGAAATAACAATACAGAAATGAGGCAGCATCACCCTTCAGAAAAGTAGATTTGTGTGCTAGATCTGAAGTCAAAAGAAGCATGATTGAATCTTCGCTCTTCTGTTCATTACTTGAACAGCCTGGAACCAACTGCCTCACCCCCTGAGCTCATTCCACCATCTGCTAAATAAGGAGGTTGGATCAAATTCAGGTCAAGACTCTTCCCACCCTTCTAAGTCTGTGATCCCACTAACTTCTCCTTCTTACTTTCTCACCCTCTTTGGGATATGTCAGGACTTCCCTTCATGGGTCTTTGTTTTCTTTAATGATCTTTAGATAAGTTAAGACATAAAGAAAACAGCTCTTTCTCTTCTTTTGTCCAGGCCAAACACGAAAATGGTTTAAGATCCCCCTTTCCTTATTTGAATTAGCTTCACCTGTGGTACTGCATTACAAGAAATACTAATTTGAGCCTTGTCCCTTCCTATGCTTTCCCATTCTCTGGCGTGTTTTTAAGTTAAAGTTTTAAATTTTAGCAATTTATATACCCAAATCCTGCTCATTTCAGATTTCAGCCTTATTTCAGATTTCTTCACTTAGAATGATTCAGATTCTTTTCTCTTCCATTGTTGGCTTATCTCAGCTTTATAAGATATGTAATTTTGGGATGGAGAAAAACTTCATTTGCTTTTTTGCAGTATCGTGTAAGAGTCCATTTAATTTGCATGTGTGTGGTCAAGGTCTTGAATGATATGTACAGTTTTTCCTTGATATATGAGTTATTCCCCATGACTGCAAGAATTCTTTCTTTAATATTGAAACTATAGAGCTTGGCAACTACATTTCTGGTTGAAATGAGTTTGGAGGACCTCTGTGCTCATATCCTATAGATTCCATTGGTCCAGACTTTATCCTTTATTTCAAATATTTCTGGACAATTTTTGTATGATTTTCTGAATTACATTTTTTATGTAAGATCAATAATACTTTGGTTTTCTCAGTAATTTTTCTTTTACTCTGGCTTGTTTAGATTTCAAATGTTCTTCCAGCTTTCCTGTCTTTTTATTTTACCCTAATAGTCTTTTTTTTTTAATTTTATCATTTTGAGTTCCAAATCTGCAAATTTATTTTATAGGGCTTTTTCTGATTTCAGGAGATTTGCCATAGTTTGTTTTAACTATTAGTTTCTCTTGTTTGTCAGTTTGAATTTTCCTTTAATAAGTTTTATTTTCCATCACTGTTTTTTCCTTTTCTTCTCTAATTTAACTTCTAAATTATCCCTGGTACTTGATGTTGTCCCACAGTAATTTCAGGATGAGGTTCAGTTTTTGTTATTGTTGTTCTTATATCAATTTCTTCTGATATTTTCACTCCATTTTCTTTTACTCTATAATGTTTATTAATTGTAATGGGATCTCTTTTTTGCTATTTATTAATTTTTCAGGTTTCCTTGCCAATTTTTATATGAATTATTCCTTATAGATACTTATTTTATTTTTTCTCTTTCTAAGAAAATCATTTGGTTCTTTTCTTACTGTTTTGATGTGGAGGAGTTAGCTGTAACCTCACATTAAATCTTTTTTGCCAGAAGTCCTCAACCTGACTACATTTAGCTGAGAGAGAAGGCTTAGACTAAATATGGTAGTTAATTCCCAATGTCTGACAGGTTGTTACGTGGTAGATGAGTAAGATATATCCTGTTAAGACCTAGAGAACAGAAATAAAACCATTGATTGAAAGTTAAAGAAAAACAGATTTTGGCTCAACCCTTTAGAATATTTCATGACAATCAGAGTAACTTAGGGATGGCATATACTACCTTGGATGATAGAGATTTCACTATGTCCAACTCCCCTTTATTTTACATTATACATGTCTTTGTTTATATCTTTTCTATCACTTTTGCTGTGTAGTAGAAAGAAGAAAATAAATATCTTATAGTGAAACAACATATAAACAATACCAATAAAATCATTATACTAATTTTTTTTACTCCATGATCCAAGTAAGCCTCACTAGTTAAGATTTGCCTTGTGGAACAAAACTTTATTTTAATGCTGTTTACTATGGTTCAATGTGCAATAAGAAGTAGGCTTGTCTTTGCTATTCCCCTGTACAAAGATATGAATCAGTTACAAAGCATTTAATACTCACTGGGTGTTCAACAATGTGCTATCTGGATACAAACAGAAAAAGTTAGATAGTCCCCCACTCCCAAAGAACTTACGTTCAGTTTGGGGAAGACAATACATAAAGGAAAACACAGCTTTTAGAATTGAATGAAAAGCCTGGTAACCCTACAGGTGATGTGTTAGGGCAAATAACAAGGCCCCAGGAGTCCTTATATTTCATCATTAGACCAAATGACAGTCCTGGTGGTCAATAGAGTATTGAGACAGTACAGATGATAATACCTAAAGGATCTTTGGAGACACTGGTAAGGCAGATAATACAACCTGTTGAGCCTATGTCTCACTGGAATAAATAGAGTTGGTAACTCTTGTCCTTCAAGCCAGAAGAACAGTCAGGCAACGTTGATGGGCTCTCAGTGGCCCAGTATTGGGGGTAAAGAGAGGAGGACATGTTGCCATAGATTTCGGAGTGACTTAGGGGAAGGAGGGATGATGCATACAGTGGGGACAGGTCTTACCACTGCCCAGGTCAACCTGTTCATGTTCTTATGCTACCAGAATTGTGGAGGAAAGCAAAAAGTGAAGAGATAATGCTAAATAATTCCTAAGGTGAGAAATTGGTTTAAGAATCTATAATGTAGTATTGTTTTAATTTAGTAATTTCACATGCTATTTATTTAGTTCTGTAATGCCACTATATAAGAGTCCATAATGATTTCAGATTGAATTCAGGTATAAAAATGAGTCTAGATTGAGATTTATGATGAGGCTTAGCACTAAAATTTCTCTCTTAACTGCATAGACATGAAAAAAATCTGAATTACTGTACTTTTATATATTTGTGTATTGTTAACTTGGGTAAACAATTGTACATAAAATTCTTTCATTTTACTAGCTATATTTTAAGAATGAAATCTCTGGTTTTCAAAAATATCTTGAAATTAGGCAAGTAAATGGAATGATTAATAGTGGGAAAAAATTTGAATTCAGATTTTTAAAAAACCTCCACATATTAATGAGTCAAATGGATTTCTTGCAAATCTGGTAAATAAAGATGGGTTTTGCAGCTTAGACTTTCTGTCTTCTAAGATTCCTGAGCTAATTTTCAAAGCTGAGTTATAAGCCTTAGTTTATAATGTACCTGAGATGCAGGCCAACTCATACAATAGCTGCATTCAGAGTGTCACTGTAATGTAGCAAATGTGATAAAATGACATTTAAATAACATTAAAAGTATGTTTTAAACAGGAGGAAAAATGAATTTCAAAGTTAAAGTTAATGCTTTCTCCTACTCCAGATATTGTCCTTGCCTCCCTCACCCTTAAAGTGACACAAATAGCCTTTTCATTTCCATCATTGGGGTTAAACCCACAATGTTTCACTGGCCTGTGTCCTGGAGCAGGGTGTCTGCTGAGAAACTGAGAGCCAAGTGTTTTTATCGGAATTTGGGAGAGCAAATATAAGCCACCTGTTCTTAACTGAAAATAGAACTTTTTTTGCATTTTGAAACATCTAGATGTCACCTTTCCCATTTCTACTATTACTTTTACTACTATGAATATTCTTACTTAGCGAATCAATGAAAGTACAATCAGATCTTTAGATCTGCCTACTCTGTTTTAAATGGAAACCATTAACTACAAGATCCCTCCCAGTAGAAGCAGAAGTGGCCATAAGTTTTGAAAAGTTGAATTTGAAAGAGACTGGAAGCAGGACAGAGCCAGACTTGGTGTGGCCACTATTGCAGTTAAAGCTTGGCAGTGCCCTACTGGTAGTTTTTCCAAGCATAGTTGATCCAGAATGGCGCAGCGCAAACTCAGTAGGCACTGGGTGGAAATGAGTAGGGGTGGAAGATAATGAGGAGAAACAGAAACTGAGTTTTGTCTTTTTTTATTTTTTTTTATTTTTTTAGCATTTTAACACTAATTCAAATATCATTCAATTTATATGTAAAATAATCTATAAATTATCCTGATTTGTTGTTGTTGTTGTTATCCGCAAGGATGCACTTTAAAAACAGGATCATGGGGCTGCTAGGTAGTACAGTGGATAGAGGCCCAGCCCTGGCGTTAGGAGGACCTGAGTTCAAATCCATCCTCAGACAAGTATGAGCTGTGTGACCCTGGGCAAGTCATTTAACCCTAATTGTCTACCCCCTCCAAAAAAAGGAAAAAATAAATAAAAATGGGATCATAACACTAGTAGCTGACAGTATTTTGAATTTTTTTAAACCTTCATTGCTCTATTGCTTTATTGCAAATATAGTCATTGAGACTGAAGTGGGAAGAAAAGTGTTTGGTTATTTTACTTTTCCAAGTAAATTAATTTCCTAAAAAGTATAAGATGCAGTAAAACTAATCAGATTCATGGCAGCTAGTGGATAGCGCCAGACCCGGAGTAAGGAAAGCTCATCTTCTTGAGGTCAAATCTGGCCTCAGATGCTTGCTAGCTATATCTGAGCAAGACAATTTCCCCTCTTTGCCTTGGTTTCCTCATCGGTTAAATGAGCTGGAAAAGGAAATGGAAAAGAATTCCAGTATCTTTGCCAAGAAAGCCCAAAATAGGATCAGGAAGAGTTAGAAAAAAACTAATAAATACAGTGGTTGGGTAGACATCAGTATTTAACAGTGCCTATTCAACAATAAGGAAATAGATATTTTACACAAGGACCAGTTTCCTCAAGTGGATAGAATGTGTGACATTTTTCTTTGGTACGTGTTGCACCAATGTTTGTTGGCCATTTGCATGTTAGAATACTGGAAAACATGACATTCAGACTTAGACTTTATTTTGAGATTCAATGTCTTTGCATAGTCTTATGTTTAATGATATAGGATTTATATCTATTATACATATGCAATTATATCTACATATACACAGGGATAGAGAACATACAGAACATCAATAGAACATGTATATTTATAAGAAATAAAATACACACACACGGATGCATATATGTGTTTGTATCATGCATGTATACTTCAGTTCTCTAATTTTAAAGTAAGTTGAGGTAGTATACTGTGTTTTACCTTTTTGAATGAGGCTGTATATGTACTTCATTGCCAAACCACAGAGTCATGGCAGAATGGGAACAAAAATTGGTGTTCAGAGACTTAGCTCTCATGATGACAGATCCAGGAATTTAGAGCCAGAGGGAACCCTGGAGATCATTTAGTCCAATCCCCTCATTATACAGATTGAGGAACCTAAAATAACAAATGAAAGTTCCAAGTGTTGTATTAAACTCTGAAATACAAATACCAAAGGGAAAGCATTCCCTGCCTTCAGGGAACTTATATTGTCATAGGAGCAGACAAAACCTTAGCAGGTATTGGTGGCTAGAGTGATTTGGCTTGTGAAGTTACAGGGATAGTGGTGCAGTGGATCTCAGAGCACCAGTGCAGGAATCAGAAGGACCTGAGTTCAAATCTCACCTGAGACACTTGACACTCACTAGCTGTGTGACCTTGGGCAAGTCACTTAACCCCAATTGCCTCATCCTGGATCACCTCCAGTCATCCTGATGAATATCTGGTCACTGGATTCAGATGGCTCTGGAGGAGAAGTGAGGATGGTGATCTGCACAGCCCTCCCTCACTCAAAAAACAAAAGTGCAAGTCATGTCATCATTTCTCTGATGGCATGGTCTTCTTTGGCAACGAAGGACGAACACATACTATACAGGGATAGCATACCATTCATTCTTTGGCGAAACAGAGGGGAACAGACTGGACATAGCTTTGGAAGTAGCAGTGTTGGTTTGTCTGTGATTGTAGAACCGCAGTGCTAAGGTGGGAGACCTACAGCCTAAATATAAGGCAGATGATGAGCTGGGAAGAAAAGAGGGTGGTTCGAGATGGTACGGATGTAGTAAGTCACCTGGAGCACATCAAAACAGTGGGCCACTGAGATATAGAGTAAGCAGCTCACACAAGGTCTCCCAATAAGTGGAGGAATTGGAAATTGGAATCCAGATTACTCTGATTCCAAATCTACCATGTAGGTGATTAGGCTTTTCTTCAGCAGCCTTCCTTCCACTGATCTGAACTCCAGGAAAACAAATGAACATCCACATAACATCAATGGATCTACAGTATTATCACTATAAGTCAAGAGACTTGGGTTCTGGTCTCTGCCCTTTGGAGTATTATTGTGGGTAATTTGCCTAGTTTCTCCAAGTTGATCCCTTAAGCAGAGAGACTGAGGTATTATTTTTCATCTTTTACGTTAGCCCACAATGGTCAAGATATTGGAGAGATAAATAGTACTTGTAATTTTTGTTATATTTCCAAGTAGCTGCATATGGCTCTTAAACCAAACCTTAAAAATCTGAATTTAAAGATGGGATACATCAAAAAGGCACACGATTTTCTTGGTAAAAAATAATTTTCCACTTCAAAAAAAAATTTGCACTAAGGTTGCCAAGTTCCCTTTTTTTTTTATTTTTAGAGCAACTTTTTGAATAGGTTTTAATTTTGTAAAAATGAAATGTCATTGTTTTTCCATTTACACTTCTGTGGTGTACTGTGCTTGATACATTACTTTAATATTCCCGTGATAAGTCTTGAGATCATTAGAGACATTTTCAGAGCACAGCATTGTTCATTCAAAAATATCATATAGGCATTGCAAACAAACATAGGCTTTAGAAGCCAAAAGATCGTCCAATTACTATGGCTGTCGAAGGGCTTGACATGTTTCTTTAAGAGTTTCCAAAAGCATACTTTTTTCTTTAAAATGCCCGGAATCCTTTTAAATATTAAAGTAAACTTAGCTACCTCAGTGATCCTGTAAAATATCTGGCATGGAGAACCTGTTCTTTAGATCTAAATGAAGGCAACAGTTGTGCTTAGAGGCAGCATAAAAAAGTGATGAACCTAAGTATGTGTGCTGGATCCGCATTAGGAGTTTACAGGTGTTTAAAATGAAGAAGAAGAGGTCAGAAATTAAAATGCTTAGCCTGAGGGGTAGGGGCAAAAATTGGTTGAAATGTTGAACCAAGGTGTATCTAGTTTCTCCTATTTCTACTCCAGCATTATTGTGGTATTCTTTGGAAATGTTTTTATTAATCTCTGAAAATGACAGGTGTCAAGGGTCTTTTGTGATGCACATTCAGAAAAGTTTCGGTCAAGAGGTCAGATTGCTGCACTGTGTTAGTCAGTAGCCTTGTCTCCTGTGGAATTCGCCTTGTTTGAAGTGTTTCCAAGGCAAGATATTTTCTGTAATGCACATCAGTTAAATGATGTGTTTGGGAACAGCCTTACATGAAATAAGAAGCTATGAGAATTCTTTATAATGTTTTTTTTAGAAAACCATTGCTTGTTTTAAACTCCACAGAACATTCTGAGCACATATAGGGTACACAGTTTTGACAGGGAAACATGTATTAAGGGATTGAATTTTGTAATTACAATGCATATTTCAGGAAAACATTTTTTCAAATGAGCTAGTTGCTACCAATAGCTCAGTAGTTCACTAAAATTTTGGATTGGTGTATTTATTATTTAAATTTGTTAGGTATTACTATATGTTTAAAAGGCATAAAGTGAAAAAAGTACTTTTTACATACTAATATAAAAATATCTAAAATGTTTTAAAGTAATATTTGAAAAATGTCCTCAAATTTATTTTAGTGGAAAGGTAGTTATTAAATGTTTTAATTTACTACCCACAACTAACACATAAGAAAAAAAGAAGCAAATATAGTAAGTGCGAAAGGTTTTTATTGCTAACAAGAACGGGTGGGGAGAGCCTTTAAAAACTCACTTTGATTTCTAATTTAAAAAAAATTCATATCATAATCATTTTATAATTATTCTTATGCATATATATTTTTCGCTTTCCCCATAGACTTAGAATCATAGAATTTTGAAAGCTGAACAAGATCTAAGAGAACTAGTTTACTCTCTTATTTTACAGAAGAACAGAGTGAAACTTGGAGGAATTAAGTGTCCTATTCAAGGTCACCCAGTTAATGGCAAAGCCAGGACAAAAACCTTGGCATCCTGACTCCCAGTGTAATGCTCTTTATAAATGTTTAGGTCCCGATTAGTGTGAATAATGAATCCTGGAAAGAGGTCACATTATTATGATTCATACTGCCTGTTTCCATTGGGATGGAACCAATTACCATATTATACATGAATATGACTTCGAATAGCGTGAATTTGAATTCATGCAGTCACTTCACAGGATGTATTCGTTATTCATACTAATTTGAACCAGACTATATATACTTTCTATGTGTCTATGTATCAGTTACTTCAGAGATCACTTATCCTATATCCTTACTAACAATAAAAATTGTTTATTAAATTGATAGGTTTGGTTTTTTAGGAAAGTTCCCCAGACTTCTCCCAGAACCAGAGTTCCATTATTTTAAATACTATTATTCTACCAGTATTGTTATATGGCTGTGAATCAAGCCATTGAGGAATTTAAACACCATTCAAAAAGCAGAGCAGCATATGGTGGGTGTGGTCAGGCTTTGAGATACAACAAATAAACTTAGAAGAACTGGATGAAGAAGTATCATCAGGGAAATTTCTGAGAGAAAAAGAAGATGGGATAGCTGTGGGGTTAGAGTGAGACTGTAACAGATAGATATCCTGAGTTTTTTGACATATGTCAGAATAAATAGAGAAAAGTGTCCACAGCATATAGGTTGGTTGGACACTTCTTTTGTTAAACTTAGAGAATGAGATGAACAAGAGTCACACAAGATGAGGAGGTGTGGATTGGTTGTGATCTGCATTCCTGGAGGGAACATTTGAATTAAAGGACACATACACAGTATTTATGTTCAGTGCAGTGGGAATTTTTATATTGTGCTTACAAACATTCATATTTAATACATATTTTCCTATGACATCGATGGATCTATGATGTCATCATTGTGGGGAAAATGCTAAAAATGGCAGATCTCAGTCAGTCGATACCTCTAGGTAATCTGTTTTCATATTTTCTAATAAATCTTCCGTCGGGAAGCTGTTTGATGTTCCAAGGATCTTCTTGATTTCTTGACATTGAATGCTCATGAAGGAAGTACCTCTGTTGGTTACCCTTCAATTTTATTTCTTAACTAGCCCAGCTCCTTTTCTGGTCTGACATCACATAATGATCTTATTCTATTATTATTTACTTTAATTATTAATTGGTTATATGTTGTAGCCTCCCCAAGCCCAACATGTGTTTCTTATGCACTGTTCTTTGTGTTACTTTCAACTTAAATCTTTAAATAATGGTGGTATGTAAATCATTACTATGTAGTGCTACTGAAAGAATATTGATTTTTAAAAGATGGGCCTTTATTTGAGGAATAGGCTTGAGGTCATTACAAAAGCATTATACAATTTTCCAAATGCAATGTGGTTTACTTTCCTTCTATTCAATTATGGGTTCAGTCCATTGTTACTTCATAGTATGTTTGCAGTATACATACACACACACACACACACACACACACACACACACACACACAGAAGGATGAGTTCTAATGGTTGGTCATTAAACCAAAATTAGAATTGACATTGGGGCAGCTAGATGGTCCAGTGGATAGAGCACCAGTGCAGGAGTCAGGAGGACCTGAGTTTAAATCTCACCTCAGACACTTGACACTCACTAGTTGTGTGACCTTGGGCAAGTCACTTAACCCCAGTTGCCTCCTCCTGGGTCATCTCTAGTCATCCTGATGAATATCTGGTCACTGGATTCAGACGGCTCTGGAGGAGAAGTGAGGCTGGTGACCTGCACTGCCCTCTGTCACTCAAAACAAAGTCAAGTGCAAGTCATGTCATTATTTCTCTGATGGCATGATCTTCTTCGGCAACAAAGGATGAACACACATACCAGAATTGGCATTATTTCAAGTTATAAATGTTGCCTTTTAGGCTGAATTTTTTTTTTTGAGCGATTACAATGCCGAATTGTTTCCCCCTTTGCAGGGTTTTTTTTCCTTCTTGTTTTTTGCCTTCATCAGATCTCATGATTAATATCTCTTATATTGATTATATGATATAATTATATGCTCATGTGATTACTCACACTAATAGAGCTACTGCTATTGATCAGAACACACTGAGTGGTATGTATATATTGGTATGTAACCTAGTTTTCTTGCTGACAAAATCATCTGGTAAGGATGCACCAAAAGTTTTGCTTAAGTCTAGATAAGTCTTTTGCCTGGCAGATACCTGGCACTTTAGAAAAGGAACCAAAAATGTGTTTACATGTTTACATGTGTTTACATGCCCCCAGTATCTTCTAGCAACTAAAATTCAATTTTTCTTTATTTTTTCATAAAGTAGAAACTCTCAACCTTAAAACTATTTCTACAGTATAAAATGTAATATGCCCTTTTCAAAAGATTTTTGTTAAATTCTGATTCTCTTTACTCCCAAGTGACTCCCTAATAAGTACCCTTTACTCGTTTAGTATTTGTAATATTTTCTTTTATTTTCAGTCTTAGATCATTCATTTATTTCTTCATTGCATTGTTAAATACAATTTCTCTTAATTTTTACAATAACTTTGTGGTAGGTGGAACATTTATTGTTAGTTCAGTTTTGCAGAAGAGGAAACTGAGTCTGTGACTGGTTGACTCTAAATAAAGATCTGATCACATTAACCTGCTCCCACCTCCACTTCCCTATTCAGCAAATTCCAGTGGTTTCCTAATCCCTGGATCAAATTAAAATCTTGTTTGGCCCTTCACAGCCTGGCCTCTCTCCTACCTTTCCTTTTTACACCTTCTTCCTTTCCCACGTACTCTGAAGTCCAGTCATACTGGCCTCATTGATGTTCCTCCCACGTGATATTCCATCTCCAGACATTTTCACTGGCTGTCCCCCATGCCTAGAATATTTTTCCTCCTCATCTCTACCTCTTGGCTTCCTTCAGATCTCAGCTAAAGTCCCACTTTGTTTTGAGTGAGGGAGGGCTGTGCAGGTTACTAGCCTCACTTCTCCTCCAGAGCCATCTGAATTCAGTGACCAGATATTCATCAGGATGACTGGAGATGGCTCAGGATGAGGCAGTTGGGGTTAAGTGACTTGCCCAAGGTCACACAGCTAGTGAGTGTCAAGTGTCTGAGGTGAAATTTGAACTCAGGTCTTCCTGACTCCTGCACTGGTGCTTTATCCACCGCATCACCTAGCTGCCATATCTTGTTAATACATCTTGTTTGTACACTGTTGCTTTCTAGTTGTCTCTCTCTCATTAGACTGCTGGGACTGTCTTTTGCCTTTCTTTGTGTATCCCTAGTGCTCAGCACAATGCCTGTCTCATAATAAGTGCTTCACAAACATTTATTAGCTGATGGAACTGACCCATTAGCCTTATGCTCCACAACACACTGCAGAGCGCATGATTTAACTTAAGTTATTCTCCCCAAACACTTACAACACCACCTTGTATCTCTATGCTGCTTTCAAATGCACCATCTCAGGATAAGAATTATTATCCCTACTCTGCAGCCAAAAAAGTCTGAGAGGTCAGTGAATTGACTTATTTCAAATTACACCAAAATTAAGTGATGGAGATTGTTTGGAATCCAGATCTTCTAACTTCTAGTTCAGTGCTTTTCCAGTGAAATATTTTGTTCCTTATGTCATTTTAGATTTTATTCCATGTAACCAAAGAATAAACTGAACTATGCATTGTCTTTGCAGCTCAGATTATTTAGAGGATGATGAATGTAAAACTCTTCAGAGAACAGGATTTGTTGAACTTTGCATGATACCTCCCATAATTGTCAGCCACTAATGCTCTGAGGAGAGTTTTACAGCCAATTTCAGAGCGTCCTTCCACCCATTGCATTTAGATACCATTTTAGGAGGTTGGCAGTGAGGTTAATGTGTGAAACAATATTGAAAGTCTTTTGAAATTCAAGTTGCATCACATATACAGATTACTTTCCTGTACAATGGTATTTGGTTTGTTTGCCATGATTTATACATCAGATATCCTCATAGTTTGTTACTTAATAACTTGCTGTTTTTCAGGGGCTTACAAATTGATTTTTGTTTAATGGGTTGCTCCGGAATCATTCTAGGTATGGTGGCTAACTGGTCAGTACCTCACAGATATCTTCAAACTCTACTTTTTCAGCATTAGTACCTATTGGTCTTTTTCTTTTTGCCTGTTGGGACAGTGATTTTTTTTTTTCCTGGCTTGTTGCAAAAACAGAAGCAGTTAAAAGTTCTGGTTAATGAAGTGTTAATTCTTGTTGTTTCAGGTGGTCTCTCATTGCTTTCTTTCTTCACATGTAAAACATGAATGGAAGAAAAGTGATTTACAAACAAATCACAGTGTGTGTGCATGTGTGTGTATGCATGTGTGCATGTGTGTGTTTGTGTGTATAAAATCCTGCTATTCCCTCCTCACCTCAAAAAAAAAAAATATCTTAAATTTACTTAATCTCGAAATCAGTCCCAGTTATTAGATTGAAGGTTTTCAGTAAAGAATATAGGAAATGCCAACTTCTTACATCTCAAGAGATTACACTTTGAGGAGGGAGACACAAATAACAATGTTTTTACTTGGTTTTCCCAGTTCTTTGTGAATTCTTGAATATAACCATTTCTCTTTCTCTGCCTCTCTGTGAGGCTTCTTAAAGACATTACTTAAATAGGTTTCATCAGCCCCAGATGATTTGAAAACATTCAGACTGAATAAATATTCCATTACCTGCTTTGGCTTTATTTTATCTTCATTTTCTCTGTTTCCATTTGTGAATTTGAACAGTGCCTTTCTTATTGGAAGCAAAACAGTTGTTAGCTATTTCATTCTCCTCAGTGTTGTCTACTATTTATTTTCCTTTTTTAATCAGTAAATAGACCAACTTTTGCCTTTTTTCTCCCATTGTCCCTAATAAATTCCTTTTATTTTTGTTATTAAGTATCTTCACTCACACAGACACACAGACACACACACGTACACGCACATTTCACGTGAACTTTTAAATTAGGGTTCAAAACTAATGAAGTTGATAATTTTTCATACTTTACTTGGAAATATTATTTCACTTTTTTTTTTTGCTCTGAATTGTTCTTTCGGATTTGGGGTGGGTATCATAGATCAATTTGCAATTCATCTAATTTATAATACTTCTCAACCTTGTTTTATTCAAATACTATACCTTTATACCATTATTTGGTTATTTTTAGAAGTTTGGGCTCTCCTTAGCTTCTTTTATGTAAGCTTACCCTCTTAATATGCATTTTATTTCTCCAATTTTCCCTAAACCTCTTCACCAGAACAATCTTTTTTTTTTCCTTTTCCTCAATTCAATCTTGTGGTCAGTTTTCATTATGCTCTTAAAATATCAATTTAAAATAATTTTCAGTGTATGAAAAAAATTGCTTTTTATTTTGATCAGTTTTGTTGCTTATCAATGTTAAAATGGCAGTTCATCCAAAGAGAATTTGTATCAGGTGCAAACAAAAACAAAAACTAGAGCTCTTATTTTTAATTATTTCTTAGAATCATTATTTTCAAAGTCTTGGGCCTCTAGATGCATGCTCAGCCTTTGAGTTGGATTGAAATGTAAAAGGTTCCTGGTAGATTATAACTTTTTTAAGTGAAGCAACTGGTCTGAAATCCATTGTTAATATGTACCAGGACAGCATCCATTATTGCAGATGTGACTTTTTCAGTAAGTGTCTAGAAAATGAAAATTCTCACCATGTCCCTGTACCTTGTGACTTGAATTATTCTGTAATTTGTTTTTATTGCTTGTCATCAATATTAGTTAATGTGATAAGTCAATATATATGAGTATAACTTCAAAATGTCTCACCCTAGAAATAGTAACATAGACTATTTTAAACATAATCACCTACAGTCTCTCCATGTTCTTCCCAGTGACTGATACGTTATCAGATTCCATGAGAGACAGACACTTTGAGTGTGGTGGAGCCAACCAATTATATGCCACATTTTGAATGTCTTTTTCCTTCCTGAACTCGTGCCTTGAAGTAATCCAGACATGAAAAGCAGAAAGCAAAACAATGATAAACAACTAATTCCATATTGTTCACATTTTACAGTGAATTAATCTTGGTTGAAGTTTTTTTCTGACAGTAAAAATCTATTGACATTTCAGTGTTCAGTATTGGTGGAATGTGAAAGTGAGACAGTATTGTCAATTTTTTATTATAAATTCTTTATCTGTATTTCAGAAATATAATAATGAGGGCATATTGTATACATCTCTGAAAAATGAAATTTTACCTTAGTTATTAAGTGCTTAACATGTTGAAGATTCACTGTTTTATAGATAGAGTAATATACTTACCAAAAACAAGCTGGTCTAGTATGACTGTTTAGTGTGTGAGTTAGGCAAGGATGTTACTCCAGCTAGAAATGATCTTATTACTTTATTCTTATAAGCTTGCACCATATGATATTTGAGACTGTTATTGCGAATTTTCAAAGCACAGAAAGCCTGGGCTGTGACTAACGTTAGCTCAGGGCCTCTCACAGCCAGTTCCTGGTGTTGAATTATTTGGAATTGGCAGGTGGTTGCTCTTTCACCAGAGAATCCATTCTTCTCTTCTTGACAGTGCCCATGTTTGGTGGCCTGGACTGTTTATTTAGCTTCTGCATACATTCCTTGGGGTTTGTTTTATGTGAGGTTTTTTGGTTGCTTATGTTTCTTATTATGTTTGGCTGCTACTGTAAGAAGTGCTGGTGGTGGTCTGAATTGGATCTACAGTCAAAACAAATTTGATATTCACTTTGCATATCTGGCCTGGGGTGATCGTATCAAAATATAAGTACCATTTACATAAGTTTACAGCCTGAATTAAAATGTCTTTCTTTTCCCCTTCTGTTATTCATCCCCTATCACAGGTGACGGTAAACACCAGTGACCCATGACAATGGTGGGAATCGAAAGGAAGAAAGAGTATAGAGTAGGGGCAATCCGCAAACAACTTAATTAGTCCCTGAATTGAGATGACCATGTGCTGTATCCCATTTGTTGATGCTGATAATGGTTTCTTTCCATACCACTTAGTAGGAGTGGCACCAACAATTGAAAGAAGCTAAAGGCCATATTTTTATCCCCCACTTGCTAGCTGCCCTGGGCTTTTATACATTGTCAATTAAATTTCATGCCTATAGCCAGGATATCTGTGGATAAATGAGGAAGATAGAAGGTTGAGAAGTCATAAAATAAAGGAGAAATTGGAGGTACTCAAGGGGGATTTTATTTTATCAGTAAAGAAAATAATTTGAGTGTTAAGATTGTGATAAAAACTATAAATGAAATCAATTTCAGGAAGGGATTATTGGAGATATTGATAATAGTGTTTTCCCCTGATTTCCCATTCTTTTCACAACCCTTTAATGAACATATCTTCCAAAATCTTCAGTTTTCTTGTTTTTACACTATTCTTTGGCATCTTAATTCATACCTAGGGGTTCCGCTGTACTGCTTTCATGTTGATAACATCAAAATCTATATCTGTAGCCTTTTCCTATCATTTGAGTTCTAGATCAACATCTCCAACTCTAACTTGGACATCTTTACCTTGATGTCATCTGGTACATATTTCAAAATCATCATAAATGTATTATCTTTTCTTTCTCCTTAATTTCCTTTTAATGTTAGTGGCACCACTATTCATTTACACTCCCATGTTTGAAATAGAAGAGTTCTCTTTGAACGCTCCCTCGTTGACACCTCTCACATCCAGTCATTTAGTTATCATGTCTTTCTTCATGAATTCTATCCTCACATCATTACTCACATTTATCCATCTTCTTTGTTTACTCTACCACCATAGTTGCAAGGTCTTTGCTACCACCCACGTACATGATATCAGTGACCTCCTGTTAGAGCTTTCCATTTCTAATCTCTCTACCTCCCCAAACTATCCTTTTTCTTACCAACAAAATAGTCTTCCCAATGCTGGATTTGGTTATGCAGTTTATTTGCTTACAAATTTTCAATGCCTCCCTCATAACTAACCAATAATTCTAATTCTTTTCCCTGACATTCAGGATCCTCCAAAATCTAGTGTTTTTCAGCTGTATATCATCATACCTTTCCCGTGTCTGATGCTTGTACCAAACTGCAACATACACACACACACACACACACACACACACACACAATTCTGTTCATCCTGAACCCAACCTTCTAACCCCCTATAAATCTCAAACTTTCTTGCCTCATACTGTTTGCTATGGCTAGAATACCTTATCAGGTAACTTTTAGACATTTCCTTTTTGAACCTTATGTAGCACTTTGTTTTGTTTCTCTCTACTGTATTTATATTTTTTATTATGTCACACTTATTTGTGCCTTGGTCTTAAATCTATAGTACTGTGAGTTGCCTGAAAGTATGGATTGTGTCTTATTGAGACAATTTGGTCAGATAAACTTGGGTTCTTTCTAAAATAAACAGTGGAGGAGATGTCCAATAAAGACAAGAGTGATTAATGAGTCTAGAAATATAACCTTAAATGCCAAATAAAATGTATCAAACTATGTATATATTCTTTTTTAAAAAATTTAAGATAAAATTTATTCATGCTGGGGGGACAGAACTAAAATGGCAGAGCAGGACAGACCTGCTCTAGTTCTCCTCCGCAGAGCCCATAAAATACCTGTAAAAATGACTCTAAACAAATTCTAGAGCAGCAGAAGCCACAAAATGACAGAGTGAAACAGATTTCCAGCCGAAGACAGCCTGGAAGGCTGACAGGAAAGGACTATTGCACTAGGGTAGGAGTGGCATGCAGCCCAGCCACGTAGCATGGACAGGATTGAAACAGGCTTCAGGGCATGGAATCACGGGTAGCAGCTGCAGTTCTTCTTTGTCCAAAAAAATGGAAGAAAATGCCTTTTCACCAAGAAAGTAACCATCTGTAGTCTTATTTACAGATTTCTCAACCCACAAATGCCAATAATAGTTTTAAAGCTCAGTAAGAAAGTTCTTTCACCTGGGTGAGAGGGGAATGTGGTCCAGTCTGAGGGCAGCAGCAGGGTCCACTTTTGGTTCCCTCAGCCTAAAGACCCTGGAGGAAATGAACAGATGATCTGGTTCTCAGTCCTGAGTGGTGGTCCTGGGGTGAGGAGGGGAGTGCTGGAGTGGTGGAGTTGGTGGTGGCTGTGGAGAGAGAATCCTACTCGCACTTCCAGGGTAGAAAAGAGTGCTTGTGGTTGCTCCCAGACCAGAGCACAGACCAGGAGAAGACTAAACTCCTCTCCCTTGATTATGCCACCTTGGAGGAACTGAGAACTTACAGGTCCCTAGATTATACCCTCCCCTTGACAAGGGACTCAAAAGTCAAGTAACTGGCTGGGAAAATGCCACAAAAAGGTAAAAAATAAGACTATAGATGGTTACTTTCTTGGTGAAAAGATATTTTCTTCCATCCTTTTGGACAAGGAAGAACAAAGCATACCATTAGAGGAAGACATAAAAGTCAAGGCTTCTACATCCAAAATGTCCAAAAAACATATGCAATGGCCTCAGGCCATGAAAGAGGTCAAAAAGGATTTTGAAAATCAAGTAAGAGAGGTGGAGGAAAATTTGGAAAGAGAAATGAGAGTGAAGCAAGGAAATCATGAAATGTGCTAAAGAAAATAATACCTTTAAAAATAGACTAACCCAAATGGCAAAAGGGGTCCAAAAAGCCAATGAGGGGAAGAATGCTTTAAAAAAGCAGAACTGGCCAAATGGAAAAGAAAGTTCAAAAGCTCACTGAAGAAAATAGTTCTTTAAAAATTAGAATGGAGAAGATGGAAGCTAATGACTTATGAGAAACCAAGAAATTATAACACAAAACCAAAAGAATGAAAAAACAAAACCAAAAGAATGAAAAAATAAAAGGTAATGTAAAATATCTCATTGGAAAAACAACTGACCTGGAAAATAGATCCAGGAGAGAGAATTTTAAAATTATTGGTCTACCTGAAAACCATGATCAAAAAAAGAGCCTAGACAACATCTTCCAAGAAATTATCAAGGAAATCTGTCCTGATATTCTAGAACCAGAGGGTAAAATAGAAAAGGAAGGAATTCACCGATCACCTCCTGAAAGAGATCCCAAAAGGAAAACTCCTAGGAATGTTGTAGCCATATTCCAGTGTTTCCAGGTCAAGGAGAAAATATTACAAGCAACCAGAAAGAAATTCTGGATTGTGGAAATACAATTCAACTATTGTGGATAACACAGGATGGAGCACCTTCTATACTAAGGGATTGAAGGGCTTGGAGTATGACATTCCAGAGGTCAAAGTAGCTAGGATTAAAACCAAGAATCACCTACCCAGCAAAACTGAGTATAATACTTCAGGGGGGAAAATGGAATTTCAGTGAAATAGAGGACTTCCAAGCATTCTTGTTGAAAGATCAGAGCCGAATAGAAAATTTGACTTTCATATACAGGAATCAAGAGAAACATGAAAAGGTAAACAGGAAAGAGAAACCTTAAGGGACTCATTGAAGTTGAACTGTTTACATTCATACATGGAAAGATGTTATTTGTAACTCATGAGACCTTTTTCAGTATTAGGGTAGTTAGAGGGAATATATATATTATATACATCCATATATGTATATAGGTGTATATGGGTATGTATGTATGTGTACATTATATGTCTAGGTATATATGTGTATGTGTGTATATATATGCACACACATGCATATACACATGTACATATACATACATGCATATATACATACACAATAGAGGGCATAGGGTGAGCTGAATATGAAGGGAGAATAAAAAAAATAAAATTTATTGTTGAATGGAATGTACTAGGAGTAAGAGAAAGGGAGAGGTAGAATGTAGCGAATCATCTCACATATAAGAGGGAAGAAAGAGCTTTTACAATGGAGGGGAAGATGGGGGAGATGAAAGGAAACAATTGAACCTTACTCTCATGGGATTTGGCTTAAGGAGGAAATAACACACACTCAGTTGGATATGGAAATCTATTTTACCCTGCAGGAACGCAAGGGGGAAGAGGGTAGGAGAGGGGAGATAATAGAAGGGACAACAAATTGGGGAAAGGGATAATCTGAAGCAAACACTATTGTGGGCGGACAGATCAAGGGAGAGAATGAAATAAATGAAGGGCAGGATAGGACAGAGGGAAATGTGATTAGTCTTTTACAACATAACTATTATGGAAGTGTTTTACATTGTTACACATATATGACCTATTTTAAATTGCTTGTTTTCTCAATGAGGGTGGGTGGGAAGGGAGGGAGAGAATATAGAACTCTCAAAGTTTTAAGAATGAATGTTAAAAATTGTTTTAGTATGCAACTGGAAATTAAGATATATAGACAATGGAGTATAGAAATCTACTTTGCCCTACAGGAAAATAGAAAGAAAAGGGAATGAAAGAAGGGTGGTTAATAGAATGGAGGACAGACTGAAGGAAGGGGATGATGGGGTACATGCTAACCCTGGGTGGGGGGTGGGGAGAAATGGGGAGAAAATTTTGATCAAATTCTTGTGGAAGTGAATGTTGAGAACTGAAAAATAAATTATATATTTAAAAATTTGTTCATGTCTTTTATTCTTATATCATAGTCATTTTTGAGCCCCATTGGATCTTCCTTCATAATATAGAAAAACAATTTAATCAAACAAAATCCGTCAGCATAAGGAATGCCTCTAACAGTGAATTCTATATTCCAAATCCATAGTCCCCCTCTCCTCAACGCCCTAAAAAGTAGGGATGTAGGTTTCTTAATTTGTTCTCTAGGACTAAGATTTGTCATTATAATTATTTGGTGCATCTCTCTTCTTTTTAGTATTATTTCTGTTTATGTAGCTGTGGTCATTGTTCTGTTACTGCACTCTGTGTCAGTAATATCCTGAAAGAAAAAAAAAATGAGCCACTCAGTCTCCAGTCTTGACGAGTGTGACAGATCCTGGTTGGACCTCAGATGTATCAAGAGAAAAGGGACACAACCAAGATGACGGTGATATAGACTGGCACATAATTCTCACTGCATCCTTCATTTTGATATCAGTAACTTGTAACTACGTAATTTTTCCATCAAATCAAGAAATCATGATATTTATCTAAGCATCTTATATTTGCATAGAATAATGCTATGTACAAGACACTTAATAAATTTTGATGCTTTTAATTAATGAATAAATGTAATCTTTAATAATGGTTTCTTTTCTTTTTTTTTTTAGTTGCCAAACCTCCTAGAATTATATAATCGTAACATAGCACAGTAATCTATCGATTGTGTTTATATTGGTTACAATTAAAATGCCTTTATCATAAAAGATCTCAAAAATCATATCCAATACAACATTTGTTAAGGCAACATGAGGCATAACAGAATTTCAGTACAACTAAAAATGTGGCATGTAGTTTGATTTGAACTATTATGGTTTTTAAGCAGTATATTTACTTGATTAGTGGTCCTATTCATTCCTGAAAGCAGCCTTCAAAGTCTTATAATATGTACGTAAAACTATAAATATGTGACTATTCACTCAGCATTTAAAAATCCATTTTCTGTGGTATAATAGACAGAAGTCTGTTTATGGTGTTAGAGGACCTGGATTTTAATCCTGGTTTTGTAACTTTGGTATCTGTATGAGTTAGGCAATCAGTTAATCAATAAGCATTCATTATGTGCCTCCTGTGACACAGTCACTCCCTTGGGTGGGCCTTAGTTTCTTCATTTGTAAAATGAAGGGTTTGGACCATATGCCTTCCATTTCTAAATCTTCGTTCCTTTGAACAAAAAAAATCCAGTATTCATCCATTCATTTCAAGTCGCAGGTACTTTTTGCGGGTTCAGTAAATACTGAGAAAGGGCTAAAAGATTCGTTCATTTGTTCGTTCTCTGTGATTTCATTCATATGGAGAATGCCTGGATGAGTCAGTTCTCTCTAACAGTGCGTGATGTGCTCTTAACTACCTTGAGCGCTGAGGGGCTAAGTTGTCCAGAGTCGCCATACCAGTAAATGTCAGCAGCCAGTTTGATGCTCATAGCTTCCAGGTCAGCTCATTTATTATGCTCTGCTGCCTTTCAGAGCCTTTATAAGTATTAGGTTAAACTATAAGAAGAAGAAAAAATAACAACAAACCTAATCACAGCTCCCATGTATGATATGGAGTAAGCAAGAGGCGTGTTCTGCCAAGCATCTGGAGAATCTTTGTTCTCTCCAGTCAGTCTCCCTTTTTGACTCCAACATAGATTCTGATCCTAATATCTCCTTTTTCTGGTGCTTCTCTCATAACCTCTAGCATAGATCTAATCCTCCTTTGCGCCCCCTCTACTCCTGCCATTTCCACTGTTTGACCACAGACCTCAATTTTCTGGAGCCTGTGACTTGCAGACCCACACCTGTGCTGCTTCCTCCTTTCCTTGCTGCCTTTATTGGGAAGAAAGAGGGAAAAAAAAATCCAAGTATATTTTGAACATATCAGTCAAGCTTTCAAAAGAAGAAAAGGTCACTTTTACAGAACACACTGTGTCATTTATAGTATTCAAACAGAATATATTAGACAAAAAAGACAGGAAAGACAACCAGTTGAGAAGCAAGAAAGGTGGGGAAGGCTTTTCTTTCTGCTACAGTGCATTCTGGCCTTTCTGAGTGCTTCACCTTCTTATTCTGAGTTTCCTTAAGTCTCACTGCAAGTCACCTTTACATGTTAGCAAATTGGGGGAAAAAAATCTGGAAGCCAGAGTAAAAGGTGTATAATTTTAGGTCAGGCTGTCTGATCAGTCCAGGGGTAGATACATGTCTACCTGGGAAGTGTTAATTTTGTCCTCATTTTCACTTGAATTACTATTGTAATGGGGGATAGTAAATAGCCTTTCCCCCTTCTCCTTAAGTGTGACTGTAACATTAGGATGTGATATAAAGGTGATTTAAAAAAATTAAACCAGAACATACTGTATGTTAGAAATTGTAAGTAGTTTCCAAAATGGTATGAGTAGCATAACCTTAAAAGATTTTCCCCATTTTAATAATGTGTCAAAAGGAAAGATATATAATAAAGTAAAAAAGACTGAATGAAAAGTACTTTAACCAATGTATATACAGTATTGAGGATGTTGAGTCCATTAGCTTTCATTCATTAAAATGTACATTTTTTCTAACCCATGTTATGTTTTGAAGGTAGATACTTAGACTTTTGTGTTGTCCTTACAAAAGAGTACTACACAGTGAATGCAGCTAAGCAAGGTCCTAGACTATTTGTTGTGAATTAGATACTAACACGTGCTTCTAAGAATTTCTGTGCTCTATTGATTGAGGCTCTGTACGCTGTAGTTTTGGGGGCTCATGTCCCATGAGCGTGATGGCTTTGTGTTGACATTCTTTTGATTTCAATAGCTGCTCCTCTTAGGTGGCTCCTTTTGCCCCAGATTCCATCTTTTAGTAAATAGTTCTGGTTTTTATTATATGAGGATAAGACTCTATTTTAAAGAGCTTTACAGTTTGTAACTTTTAAAAAATGGAAATGACCATAAATACAGATATGGTTAAATTTAGCATTCTCACAATTGCAGATTTATTTATTGGAGACACAAATATAGTGAAACTGAAAGAAATTATTTTTTCCAAAATTAATCTTGGAAGAAATGAGTTAGAAATGTAGTTCTCCTGGTTTTGTTTGTTTAAAAAAAAAAAAACCAAGATCTCATGTTTTATTAACATCAGCGCAAGATGCAAGATTGTCTAGATTAGGAATTCTTAACTTGGGTTTTTAGAACTTTAAAGTATTATTATTATTGCTAACAGTATTAATAACATCTGTATTTCAATATAATTGTTTTCTCTTGTAATCTTATATATTTTGCTTTATGCATTTAAAAACATTATTCTGAGAAGAGATACTTAGGCTTGCCCAGACTGACCCAAAAAAAGGTTAAGAATCTCTGTTTTGGATACCTCATTAGAATACCGTGACCAGTACCATGACCAGTTTGGAAAAGGCTGATAGAAGAGGAACAGAAATTGTTAGTGATTTGAAAATTATTATTTTATTCTTTCTAAATAAAAAAAGTTACTTTGGAATTGTCTTCAGATATAAGAAAGGCTTATATTTAGTGGTTAATGCCCTGCTTTTCCCCATCTCCACTGAAAAGTAAGAGGAAACCGGATAGTAACAGGAGAGATTTGTATTATAAATAAGGGAGAAGTTCCCAGCTTTAAGAATTATTAAAATCTATGGCAATTTGTTGAGGAAGGCTTTTAGATTTGTAACTCCAAACTCATTAAAATTGAATTGCTGCCCCACTGTTGTGGGCAAGTCGTGCATACTGCAATATGCAGCCAGGTCAGAAGGGGCCAGGATTAAGAATCAGGTTAGGTTAGTTAGTCACTCAGTCAGCTAGCATTTGTTAAGCATCTGTTATGTGCAGACAGGGTACTAAGTGCTAAGAATACATTAGTGGGTAGAGCTCATTTTGATGTGTTAGAAAAGGATTGTCCATCAGAAATCACCTGTCCTGGGAAGGGACAAGTGAACACTGTCCAGAAAGAGGACAAAATTTAGAGTTAAAATCCTGTGCAAACTGGAGAGAACCCAAGTAAGTTAGATTCCAAACATACAGGCCCAAGTCAGCTCCCAAGGATTCATATCACCAAAGGAACAATTTCAAATAAGCATCTAAGAGTTCATTATAATGGAAAATAACAATAAGAAAAAAATAACAATAATCAGACAGTTGGCCTATCTCAGAGAGGGGGGCCAGATTCAGTTTCCTTTGTGGAGCACAGATTAATAGGTTCATTTTACTGAACTAGTAGGGTTGTGACCACTGCTCTCAGGACTGTTTTAGATGGACAAGAGATGGGAACCATCTGTGCTGGAAACCAAGCCTCACAGCTTCCCATGTGCTTATAATAGCTAACTGTGGCAGAGAAGCTTGATTTTTAATCTAAATCTTGTAGTTCTACTTTTGTTACTGTCATTTCTAGATTATAAAAGGGATTTAGCTAGGAGACAGTGGTATACAAGGGGAAAAGAAGGAGGCTCTGAGTTCAAATTTCACTTCAAATCTTTGCTTCCTGTATGACCTTGGGCATTAACCATTCCAAAAGTGAAGGGATTAAATAGGTCCTTTATAGTTCTAAATCTATGACTCTATGATCCCTGGGACTATAAATAGGAATACTACCCCAGCCACTTTTAACAGTGAGACTAGTAGAACTAGTGTGTATGAAATATCTTAAATTTAAAATGATAAAAAAGCACTGATTTAAGCTAAATTTGATGAAAAGTGATTTTTTTTATCACCTGGTTTTTATAAACCATTGAACATGGCAGTTTGAAGTAATACCACAATTCCAATTTTCTAGGATTCATACTTTGGCTGTAAAAATTCACTTTTTACCAAATTTGGCTTTATCAGCTTTTCCTTTCTTAAATTGTAGATGTATTTAAAAAATTATCTTGATGTTAGATGCTTTTTTCCTCTGTTAAATTTTAAAATGTTCTGAATTTAAAAAATAAAAAAACTTTCATGTTATACTTCCTAAATGTAGTCTTTTTGACCATTTTGTTCACTTCTTGGCCCTAAAATTTTATGTTTTTTAGTTAGTGGCAGTGCTTGAGCTTTTTACCTGAGGGAGAATATTGAGATTCCCAGAACTCACTTGTGGTAGATCACTAGGGGGCAGCAGGAGAGAGGAGACAGTAGGAATGAACTGTACCCCCGACCCCCCACTATCTCTAGGATAAGAATTTTCTCCGTATTTATTGATATTATGTCAAAGTAGTGTGACCCTGGTCAAGTCACTTAACTTCTGAGTACCCTATACCATTACAGGACTAGTGCCCAGAATAAAATAAACTACCAAACTGAAAACTGAATATTAGGATTACCTAAAATATTCTTTTTGGAAAAATAAAATAATGATTTTACTTATTGCCCTGTATTGTATATGCCCAGCAACATAGCTTTCAATAGATTTATGCCAATGGGGATGCCTAATAGTGCCTCAGACATTAGGCATATATGCTTTTATGTCATATATGTGTGGGTGTGTGTGTATGTGTGTGTATATATATATATATACACACACAAACACACATATATACTTAAGAAAGGTTTATTGGCTTTATTGAATTGTACATATGACATGCATATACCTTGAATGCATGTGTGTGCACACATGTATACATACTCATATTCAAGTGTCCATGTGGATCTATTACCATAATTAAATCCAACATGCACATACATATACATAAATATGAACATATCTATATCTCTGTCACTTACTATGTACATGGCACAGTCTTGGGTACCTCTCAGGATGCAGTGAGTGTTAAATTCACTGAGAGATTAAAATAGATGACTTCCAATAGCTCAGGATTCTCAAGAGCATTACTAAGCTGTTAGCCAATAGAAAGAGGCAAGGCAGAGTAACAGAGCTGGTTTGGTAGTCACCAAAGTGGGATGCAAGCCCAGGCTTTAGGTATTGCTTATATACCGTATAACATCAGGCATGGTTCTTTACCTCAGTGACCTTCAGTTTCATCTTATAAAAAAGGAGCAGGCTGCACACACTCTCATATTTGGTTAAAGTCTCTTAAAATCAGGTACTGGTCACAAAAATAGTCTTGTGACTTTGGCCCGGAAATCCAAAAATATTTGTGATTATGATAAGAGATGAAAAGTAATTTGATTTTTACACTTATCTTCTAAAGTATTTATATATGCATTTGAATATAGTTATAAATACTTATAGGCTGATGTTCAAAAGTGTGACTGGCTATTTATGCAATATTTAAAATAGTTGACACCTACTTATGTTGTTGCAGTATACTTAATATTTATGTATTCCAGATGAAAAAACTGGACATAAGAAAAATATGAAATGTTAATTAATGTGTTAATTTTTCTGGGTTTTTAAACCGCATTTTGAAAAGTGACAACAGCTGTGTTTATGTAAAAGCTGTCTAAACTACTTCTGCTTCCTCATCTCCCACTCTTCAGCCCTTTGTAATCTGGTTTCCATTCTCACCTCTTGGTTGAAACTTTTCTCTCAAAGACCCCCAATAATCTCTTAAATGCTAAAGCCAATGTCTTTTTCATAGTATCACCCTTCTTAACTTCTTTTTAGCCTCTCATGCTGTTGATCACACTAATTTCTGGATTACACTATTGTGCCTAGATTTCCATGACACTACTTTCCTGGTTCTTTTTCTACTGCTGTCTGACCACTCTGTTTTAGTCTCCTTTGCAGGATCATTGTCTATGTGTGTGCTCTGCATGTGTATGTGTGTGGAAGAAAGTGGGAAGGAAGGTTTTTCCCAGGGAACTGTCCTGGGTAATTTTTCTTTATTCTCTGTAACTTCTATCTCTTGATGATCTCATTAATTTCCATAGGTTCCACTATGACATCTAGTCTTCCTCTCCCTCATGAGCTACAGTCCCGTATCACCATCTGCCTATTGGATGTATCTACCTGGATGTCCCATAAGCTTCTCAGCATGTCTCATAGAGAACTTAATTGTCTTTCCTTCTTTACATAGCTCTTCACTCTTTCTCACTAACCCCACGACCCTTGTGCAGTCAATTGCCTAATCTTGACTGTACTTCCTCCACAATCTCTCTTTACATGGACCTTCTCTCTCCTCACCTGACCACCACTGTTTGCCTCTTTCCTGGACTGCTATGGTAACCTCCCTATTGGACTCTTCACTTACAGCCTCCTCCCCTCCATTCTTGTCTTCCAAGCAGATGCTGCATGGGCACACCTAAAAAACAGGTCTGGTAGGCATTTCACTTCCCTGCTCAGTGGCCTTTTGGCCTCTAAGATTAAAATACAAACTCTTTTGTTTGGTGTTAAAGCTTTCACAATCTGGCTCCAGTTCTTTCTTCCTGAGTGACTGCAGGCTACTCCCCTGCATATATTCCCCATTTCAGTGAAACTGACTTGTTTGCTGTGTTCCATATCTGGCATTCCCCTTTCCACATTCTTGCGCAGGATAGCCACCATGCCTAGGACGTTTCCCCTCCCACTTTGGCTTTGTGGAATCCCTAGCTTCTATGACACTCAGTTCAACATCTATCCTTCCAAAGGCCTTTCCCAGTTCCCAGTTATTAGTGTATCTCTCCCTCAGCCCCTTGAAATTACTTTGTGTTTACCATGTACGTATTTTATATTTATTTATCTTTGCATATGTTGTTTTTCTTTAGTAAATTCTTTGAGGGCAGGGGCTATTTCATTTTTGTCTTTTGGTCCTTGCTTAATACTGTACCTGGTACTTAGTAGACAATAAATCCTTATAGAATTGAATGCTTATGAAATTCTGTTTGTTTCCTCAAGGAAAAGTCTGCCTTCTCCTCTACTGCTCATTGTGACATGAGTTTGACCATGGAGGTCCCAAAGACTTTACTATCTGAATATAAGCATTCCAAGCTGGATAGCTTTATGAGTGACATGGGTTAATACAATGGATGACTGTCATCTAAAGATCAGCTTCTCTTAGTTTGCAGAGGCTCATGATCAGGTTGCCTGCAGGGTGATGAATTTTCAACCATAGCAACTCTAAAAGACCTTCTTCTAGGTGCCTTGGTGAAGGAAATGTCCTCTCCAGGGACATCACAGATAATTGAAGGATTTAAGTATTGAAATAAGAGGATGAAGTACCTAGTCCACACCTATAGTATTCAAGCATAGTGAGTGATAAATGCAATTAATTTTTTAAGTTCAAAAAGAAACATAAATAGTTTTAAGACAGTGGACATTTAAAAGCAGCATTTCTCTTTATTTTTTTCTTGTATCACTTTTTACAGTGGACTTGACCAGTGAATCAACAAGTATTTATTTAGCATCTGCTATGTGCCAGGTACTATCAGGGCTGCAAATATAAAATATGAAACAATCTCTTCCTTCAAAAAATGAAAAGCAGGAACTTTCATTAACTATTTTTTGTTCTATTTCCATAAAAATTAATTTAGACTTCAGTTCATTATTAGCAGATTTATTTTTTCTTTGTAATACAACTGAACTACAGGAAAAAGATTTAAAACAATCAAGGTTAAATATTATTTGTGTACGTATGTATGTATTGTGTGCGCGTGTGTGTGTGTAATTGTAAGCTAATGACAATAGTAGGGTTTCCAAGTCAATGATACATTCAGTAGAGCCACAATGCAGCCCACAGCCTTTAATGCTGTTTCTTTTAGAAAAATTCCTCTTATCTATGCCCATAATAAATCTAGGAAAGTCTAGATCCCTCCCCCTCTAAAAGCTGTGCCAAAAAGGGAGCCCTCCCTTGCAAATATTGAAATGACTCCAAACCACAAGAACCACCACCACAGAAGCATCTGGGATTAACTTGACAGTTTCCTGCCAAGTCTTTCTCCTCAGTCCTGACACCATCTCAACCAAGACTAGAGGTCCAAGTGAAAAATGCCTGACACAGAGCCAGCAAATTTACTTCATCTTTAAGTCAGTCTCAGCAATTGCACATGATTAAGGCCACGCCTAATAACATTTCCCCAAAGACCAAGAAAAGTACTACTTGGCACTTCTCATTGTATTCTCCCTGATGTCACAGGACTACAACTGGATGTAGCATCACCAGACCCACAGGATTCTCTTGGGTGGGTCCTTGGTTCCTTTCCCATCCCCACCATTTTTCATAACCTCTTTTATTATTGGTGCTTTTTGTTTGTGATGAATAATTTAAACCTTGAGATGGATAGAAATGCCATCTGCTTGATCCATAGCTAACTGGTCAGTGGATAAGACTATTTAGGATTCTGCACCAACATCTGTGAACCATAATTTCTCCCTTGCCAAATCCAGTTGTAGCCCTCCCTAATGCTTTCTACACATCTGGATCAGTTTCATAATATAACAACAAGTTCCAAAGTGCAATAATGCTGAATGAATTAAAATAAAATCTAAAAAAGATGGCAGCCCCTTTCAACATTCCATAGAAACTATTTTGATCTGTAATACACGTGCCCATGTTGTTAAGCCAAACTAATTGCACTTGAATGTGCAGCCATTCCAGAGTTAATTGAAATAGTCCACACGTGATCAAGATGAATCAGAAAGAGAAACGTTTTCTGTGCCCTCTAAGAGGCCTCCTGTATATATTTATTATGTATATAGCATCGTAGCATTCCAAATATCCTCTCACCAAGCCAATTTTTTTTCCTACGAAAGAGTAGCAGCCAAAACCCTGACTGATTTACTTTTATTGGTTTCAAACAAACTTACCAACTTCAGCATCCTTCATACCAGTGGAAAGTTATAGAAAATAACATAGGGAGAGAAACTGTATACTTCTTTGCATGAAATTTACAGGGGCATTGGTCATGTACCTTTACTAGGAGAATCCTGTAGTAACTAGACCTGACTGTAGGCCACCTTACGGTAGGTAGGTGGTGAAGCAGTAGAGTTCCTAGCATCAAGTCAGGAAGCCTCATCTTCCTGAGTTCAAATTCTGCCTCAGATGCACTAGCCATGTGACCCAGTGCAAGTCACTTAACCCTGTTTGTCTCAATTTCCTCATCTGTAAAATGAGGTAGAGAAGGAAATGGCAAACCATTTCCAGTGTCCTTTCTAGAAAACCCCAATGGTGTCATAAAGAGTTATACATGACTGAAAACAACTGAACAACAAATTGACCACCTTTCACAAAATATCACAAGGCATAAAATCCTTTCTTGAAGTTGTCACCTAACACAGCATTTCTTCTCTGTATTCCCCCTGTCTTTCCATCTCTCTTGAGCTTCTTTCATTTTATGTACTCTTCCATAAAATCACAGAGTCAGGATTATTTCTTCTTTGAGAGTTGGTTTGCTATAGGAGCAAAAGCATGGACCTGGAATCCAGATACCTGAGTTTAAATCCTTGCTCTGGTACTTTTTACTTCAATTCAAACTTAAATACCTACTGTGTTTGTGACACTATGTAGTTATGCCAAGGACATAAAGACAAAAATGGAAAAAGGAGTCAACCTGAAAGAGCTCATATTTTGTTGAACTTTTTATGAAGTTTATCTCTGAAAATCAAAGTAACTCAGATCAATGTAATTGAGGGAATCATTGTCATAAAAAGCAAGAGAAACAAATCAGTAGCATGCTTTATGTCTTGCATTCCATCTACCTTTTAGGCATCTCAAACTGGATGTCCCATGGACATCTTGAACTCAGTATGTCCAAAGCTGAACTTACTGTGAGCAAGTCCTAGCAGTTCTACCTTCATAATATCTCCTACATACCAGCTTCTCTCCTCTCATCACCTTACCCCTGGACTGCTAACCTGCTGCCAGTCCATCTTCCTCTCAGCTATCAAATTTATATTCTTAAAAGACAAGTCTGACTGTATCATCCCAAATATTCAGTAAACTCCAGTGGCTTCATAGTATTTCCAAGATGATACAAAATCTTGCTTGGCATTCAAAGCCCTTCAGAACCTGATACTCTCCTACCTTTCCAGTCTTCTTATAGCTTGCTTTCCTCCATCCAGTTTCCTTTGATCCAATGGCACTGGCCACCTTGCTTTTCCTCACACCAGATCCATTACCTCCTAAATGTGAGCATTTTCACTGGATATCCCCCTGTGCCTGGAATATTTTCCCTTCCTGACTTTGCCTCCTAGCTTCCTTGACTTTCTTGAAGTCTCAATTAAAGGACCGCCTTCTGCAAGAAGACTTTCCCAGCACTCTATCTTATTTGCTTCCTTCTCAGATTATTCCCAGTTTATCCCACATATATCTTGTTCCAGCTTTTTTTTTTTCATATCTCCACATTAGATGGTAAGGTCCTTTATAGCTGAGAAACAAAAGATATTTTTTTTGCTTTTCTTTGTATCCACAGTGCTTAGAAATGTGCCTGACATGTAGTGAGTACTGAGTAAATGCTAGTTGGCTGATTTAGTAACTAATGTGAATAAAAAGTTGGGAGGGAAGAACCAAAAAAGGAGACTTAATTGTGCATATAAGCAAGTCCTTTAACTTCTCTAGTTCCTCAGAGTCTCAGTTCCACCTTCTCACTGAGAAAGCAAGAAAAGCAAAACCCATCACACAAATGTATGGTTAAGCTAGAGAAATTCCCACATTGATCATGTGTATGGAAAAAAAAAAATCATTCTGCATTGATTCCATCACCTTTCTGTTGGCTTCATCATGAGTTCTCTGCAGCTATGACTGGTCATTGTGGCCCCATGTATTTTGTTTTATGTACTTAAAACACTACTCTGAGAAGGAGTACATCAGCTTCATCAGATGGCCAGAGGGGAGTCCATGACGCAGAAAAGGTTAAGAAATGCTAGACTAGAAGATCTCTAAGGCCCTTTCTGACAACCCTGCTTTTCTAAACTGCCCCATTCTGAGATTCATCGGATTCCCTTCCCTTCATTTTTAATCACATTATCTTTTTTGACATTGCTCTAGTTATTTGAGATCTCAGCACCTAGGGGAGCATCATAGGATAGAGAGCTTCACTGCACATCCTCGTATCAGTCCCTATCAACAATAGGTGGATTGTGGGAGAGGAAGACAGGGTAGTTTTAACACTGATTCAGAGAATCCTGGTCAGTAATGCACATCTCTTTTGAGGCAAGTTCCAGATTCTCTCCTTTTAGGAGCAGACTCAGGAATAGGAGAAGTTCTGCTCTCAAATGATGGCGTATGTCTGAAGGCTGTCTTTTGGGCTGAGGGAAAGCTTCACTTGATTCATTTTGCAATTATTTGTTGAATGCTAAAAGTCAGGGCTTGGGCTTAAATTCTGATGAATTCACTCCAATCCTAGGTTTGGGTATTATAATGTAAGATCATTAAGTAATTTTCCCTTCAAGTCACTAAAAGGTCTGAAAAGAAATTAAAGTATTTTAGTCCATTAGGTAGAAGAGAAGAATTTTATGGATATCCACTCTCCTCTTTCCCTTTTATCCAGGTTGATCACTAGGAAATTATAAAGAAAGGGGCTTTAGGGGTCAATGAGATTCTATGGGGTTACCTAGAAGAGGGAAATAATGGAGGGAAAAAATGCCTCTGGTTCCTGGTGTAGATGTCGATATTTAATGTGATTAAGAATTCCCTAGAAATTATATGCTATATTGACTAATATATTTTAAACAAAAAAACTTAGATGTGCATACTTAAAATAGTAAACATATCCAGTCAACTACTTCTAGTTGAAATAATTATTTCATAATATTTTAGTTAATTGCTTTCTTTTTAACCTGACCAAAGATTTCGATATTTAGGAAAAGTTTAGTGAATAAATTCTCCCTATATCAGTATAGACCTTCACCCGCTCTACAGTTTCTTCCTGGAGCTTTTCCTGAAAATACTGAGTGATGACTTGCCCAGGATCACAAAGCCCTTATGGGTTTGAAGCTGGTAGTCTAGATTCTGAGACCAGCTCTGTAGCCTCTCAGTTTGAGGGGTTTTTTTATTTTAAAAAAACTTGGACAGAAGAGAGAATTTGAAGAATTAGGAAGAAGGAAAAGTAACCCTAAGAATAAAAAATTGTCATAAGATTTCTCACAAAAAAGCAATAGCTTATATGAGTTCTATCAGATTTAGTAGGAAGCTTTCCTTTTTTCTTTATTTAATATGGGATAGAGTTTGTGATTACTAAAACTTTGTAATTATTAATAGAAAATCTAAAATGTCTAAACGACTTCTTGACCAAGGACTAACCAAAGGCCCTACGTTCATCGTGTTTAGTTACAAAGAAACTTTCCAGGTAGCTTAGCACTGCAGGCTCCCCAGAAAACTAATAATCCTGAGAAATCTTAATGAAACTCTTCCCAGTAGTCAAGTTACCAGGCTTGAGGTGAGAAGACTTGATAGGCAATGGAAATAAGCAGGAAACTGATAGATTAGCAGGAGTTAAATATACACATATAATAACTTGTCCACAACTTTTACCCCAGAATAAGTATTTTTGATCATTGTGAAATTCTCAAACCAGAGAACTTAAGTAATACAGTAAGTGACACCTGGTCTAAGAATAACAGTCAGAAATTCCAGCTGGAAGGCATCTGTTTCCTATGTCTCTTTACTCTTTCCCCCAAAAAAGTGGCTAAGTTCACTATAAACTAAAATAAATTTCATGTGTCAGTGCCAGTGTTATACAAAGAAGGTTCCAAACAGGTGGTGTGGTAGGTTAGTGCTAGACTTAGACTCAGGAAGACTTGAATTTGATTCCTTCCTCAGACACCTATTGGCTTTGACTCTAAGTCACATGGCCTTTCTCAACCTCATTTTTATCATCTGTAAAATGGGAATAATAATAGCACCAACCACACTGTGGATGTTTTGAGGATCAAATGAAATAATGTATAATGTACTCTGCAAGCCTTAAAGCACTATAGAAATTCTAGTCTTATTACTAATACTGTCTGAAATAACTACATAAAGAAAAAAATGAGCATGTAACATGATGAGCCTTAAAGGTACGTATTTCTTTTGTGCCATAGCCACAGTGGCATTGAGGGAGTTGTACTGTATTTGCTCTGCTTTAATGCCATTTAGGAATAGTTGCCAAAACTAAATTGAGAGGTGTAGTGTAAAGTGCACCATGTCTGAAGTTAGAGCATCTGTATTCAAGATTTAACTCTGAATCACCTCATCCTATCTCTGTACAGCTAAGGAAGGGATTGGAACAGCAAACTTGTGAAGTACTTTCCAGCTCTAAAATATACCATCTTGCATCCAAATTGTGGAGAAACAGTATTACTTTTTATACAAGTAGAACCTGTGATTTCATGAGCAAAGGGAGCTTTCTCAACAGATGCAAATCAGACCACAAGTCCCTAAACTTAGTAGGATAAGTGCTAAGGAGTGGCCTCAGGCACAAGGAAGTTCCCTACTTTGACCTGGGTTACAAGACTAGTAAATGTCAGAAGTCTGATTTTGACCTCAGCACCACCTGTGTATTAATAATTTGGTCACTAGTTACATGTCTGTCTCTTTGTATTCTGAATAACACTGAAACTCCCACTGAGAGAAGTATTCTTTTGAGGTATAAAATTATCAATACAGTCAGAAAAATTAAAAATGGAACATTGCTTTAATAATGAATGGTATCATCTCTTAAAAAGAGGTGGTGATTTCTCTTCTTTATTTAATAACAAGAGGCACCCATCTTCCAAAGTTATCTCAAAGTGAAGTCCTCTCATCTCTTGAAAGAACTTGAGATTTCTCTCCTTTACATTGCTTCCAAGGTTATCTCTTGGGGAGAAATCAACCTCTTTCAAGAGAAGATACCACTCTTTTTTAAAGCTTGCTATTACTGTTTTTTCCATTATACTTAATCCCAATCCTGTCCACTCTCCTTTTTGTATATTCTTTTTGTTACATACTCAGAGGGGTCATAGAACAAGTGGTCACCTTGACTTAGATATGCTGTAGGAAAGAAGGTATTGGAATAGCTAAGGAGGTATAGCCAAGAGAGGTTTTTTTCTCTGGAATCTGACCAGAGATGGAAAAGTTGAGGGAGAAGGAGAGAAGTGACTGGAAAGTGAATTTCACTTTAAGAACTTCTCCTGGATAAGAGGTAAGGATAGCTACTAATTACACTGGGCCTTTGGTAAAAATCAGATAATTATATTTCAAACACACATGAAAAAGGACACAAGAAGATCAATTCAGAAGGAGGGAGAACCCTTGAAAAAGGTAGGAAAGCCTGCAAATGGAGTAAAGCTTACCTAGGAACCTCTATCCAGTGGCCAACCCTCATAACAGCATACAGAGAGGGCAAATAGATAGTTTGCTGCAGCAATTAGCCCCAAGAGATGGAAGCAGAAGCCAGAAAAATCAAAATTTCCTCTCCAACAAGTAAGGGAAGGGCATAAAGGAGGTAGCTTTTCTACTAACCTACAAAATATGGATCTGTTTCTGTCGTTACCATGTAATAACTACGTGTACATATAATGCAAGTTGATCTCCTCAGAAGACCTTGAGAAGATGAAAAGGCTGGAAGGAAAAGACTCTGGGGGAAATACTAAGTGTTGTTTGATAAAACAGAGGAAGTACTGATAAAGTATGAAACTATCTTAAGAAGTACATACCTGTATTCACCTAGAAGGTAGAAGGATTTGATGTAGAGAAAGGAGGAGGAAAATCCTCTGAATCTCTGGAGTTACTGAAAATCTATGAGGCTTTTCTTAAGCAGAGTGAAGACTTTCAGAGGATGACTCAACTCCTGCTTTTAAGAGTGAGATTGAGGACCTACACTTTCCTTCTGGCAGAAGTCAGAGGAAAAAGAAAGACATGTAAGAAGGACCCTAAAGCCATATTTCAGCTTGATAAGAACAGCAAGGAAGTATATTGTCTTCTTGGGGATTGTTTCTGGAATGCAGAAGCCTCCTGAGATTTGGCAAACCTCATGAGCACAACTCATTTTTGATACCTCGTATGGGGACAGATGGTATCACAAGATAGAACCTAGAAAGAAATGACCTCAGGAAAGGTAAATATAAATTTTCATTACTTTTACCAGTTGAAGGTAGGAATTTCAAAAGGTAAAGGCAGGTTTTGCTTATGATTTGGATTTTAGCTTATGATTTGGATTTTGTCATGACCTAAGTTTTAGAAATGATGTATGCTTGGCCAGGTATGGAGTTAATCTCATGAGTACTGGTAAACATATTTGTGAATCTAATCATGAAATACTTGAATGAATATTTTTCAATTCAAAGGGGAAGCTAGGTGGCACAGTGGAGAAAACTCTGGGCCTGAAGTCAGAGGATGTGAATTCAAATTTGACCTCAGATGCTTACTAGTTGTGTGAACTTGGGCTAGTTACCTAATCTCTCTCGGTGTCATTTTCATCTGTAAAATGGAAGTACTAATAGCATCAACCTCCAGGGGGTGTTGTGAGAATCACATGGGATAATATTTATAAAACACAGAGCCTGGCACATAGTGTTAAATACATATTAACCACTATTACTACTATTCATATCATCATCATCATTTGAAATTTCCTGAAATAATAAATATGTATGATATACATATATGTGTTCATTATATATACACACATATGTATAAATCTATGAACCAAAAGGAAGGGAAGTGTGACAGAAAGCATTTGAGTAGAATCAATGAACTGAGAAACAGAAGCTCTGTTTTGGTGGATTAAGTCATCAATGATAAATCAGATTTGCAGATGAGACAGAGTTGGGAGGGATGGGTCCCTGTATAATTGTATGACCTCTAGGATTCCTGAAAAATCCTCAGATTTTATGATTCTGTGGTTCATACTGAACTCTGCTTAGTGCATAGTAGAGGCACAAAGCCTCCAGGTTATTTCAGGCATCTCTAACTATAGGCACATAAATATCTCATTGGAGAAGTGTGAAAGTTGCCGCTTTTACTCCTACTGAATGCTATGTCATGAAAACTCAGGGAAGTGTCATTATTAACTACCTACTTCACATCCAAGGAAGCTATGTGAAAGAGAAGTGAAAAGAAAAAGTGGGCTTAAAAGAAGAAGCTGATGGGATTAAGTTGATTTAGTTAGTGATCATGAATAGCAAAGAAGTTACCAGGTTCAAGTACTGAAGTAGCTCACTGCGATTGGATTTTCACATTTCTCTTTACTTTTGGAAATTAGGACATTGTTAGAATCATCCAGTAGAATGGCAGAGCTGGAAGGGGCTTGGAGGTATTTGTGGTTGTTGTTTTTATAACAACCATCTCACTTTCCAGATAAAGAAACAAAGGTTTCCAAAGGTTGACTTCTCAGTATCACATAACAAGGGTGCTTTGTTTTTGGTTTGGTTTGGTTTGGTTTGGTTTGGTTTAGCTAGGGCTAGAAGATAGGTCTTCCGAATTCACCTCCTGTGCCCTTATTGCAACAAGGCATATTCACTTGCAGAGGGTTTCATTTGTTTCTACTAAGGGAAATAGAGACATTACAGTCTTCCTCAGATAGATCTGGTCAATGAAATGTTTTGTTTACTTTTTCTATTTTTAACTTGAGAGTTAAGCATAAAACATCTATCTCACACGTTGTTATAAATACTTCTAATATGTAATAGACTATTTTATTGCTTAGTTCATTGAGAACAAAGAACATAACTATGGTTTGCTTCTTTATTAGTGTTCTCCAATGCGAACGTGCGATCATTATGCATATCAGGACTCATTTTAGAGTAATGTGAGATGTACATACAAGGTAAATGAGATTGATCTGATGGTATGCTAGTCCTAGGGCATAGAATGGGCTTGGTTTTTGTTTTTAAACTAAATCCCTATTATTAATTTGTTTTCTTCTCCACAATGTCATAGAATCTGTTTAATTTTTTTGTTATGAATACTTTGATTTTTGGTTAATTGAATTTTAGCTCATTGGGAATGTTAAGTTTCAGTTCTCAAAATCCAAAAAAATTTATTTTAAAATTTTATGGAATAGTCAATAAGTATGATAATCAGTATAAAGAAAAGTATTTCAGTGTCTTTTAATTCTAGCTAAAAAACTGTCTAGTCAAGTTATATAGTACAAATCTACATCTAAACAGAGAATTCTAAAAGGGCTACTTCATTGTTATCTAGACTGGGAAATGCAAAGCAATTTTAAGGTTCTTTTACAAAAAAAGGACAATGATAATTGTTTAGAGAGCTTTCAGAAAACAGACAAAATTGTGCAGCATTGTTGGTGGAACTGTGAATTGGTTCAGTGATTCTAGAAAGCACTTGGGAAATATTCCCCCTAAAGACACTAAATTGTGCATATCCTTTGACGTATTAATACCACTGTTTAGGCATATACCACAAGGAGACAAAACAAAGAGCAAAGGTCTCACATATACAGAAATATTCATGGTAATTTTTTTTTGTTGTAGCAAAGCATTATAAATCAAGAACCTGGGAAATGGATTGATAATTATGACATTGATATTAATTAATATAATTACTTTGTATATTAATTTACCATAAGAAATGATAAAAGGGATTCTGAGGAAGACTTGTATGAACTGATGCAGAGCAAAGTAAGCAGAACAAATAGAATGGTTTGTTCAGTGACTACTTTGTAAACGTAAGTGCTCTGGTCAGAACAATAACCCCATGAGTTCAGAGGACTAATGATGAGTCACACTTACCATCTCTTGACAGGGAGATGATGGCTTAGAGATGCAGACTGATGCATACATTTTCAAGCATGATCAGTGAATGAATTTATTTTGCTTGACTGGGCAGACTTTTTACAAAAGATGGCTATTTTTTGAGGGGAAAGTAGGAAAATTAGAAAGGGAAATGACAGACAGTGATAGCAGAACCACCAAAAAAGGAAGAAAGAAGAATATTAATGAAGTATTTTTAGGAAATTTATAGAAGAAACAGAAAGAGGTTTAGGGAGCAGCAAAGACAGTTGAAACAACATTGAAATTAATGTGCTGAATTTAAGTATATGCATAAGGAGTACCCAGTGAGATTCATGATTCTATGTAAAATTATCCTTTGTTTGTTTCTTCTTTGTATGTGGAACAGTTTGTGTTTGCTGGTATTGGTCAAGTTCAGAATAATAACAACAAACAAATCCTAAAAAATAAACTAAGACAATCAGTAGTGATTTTAAAAAGCAATGGTGTTTCTACCCTCACTAAGTTTTAAATCTACTGAGGATGATGCAAAATGGTCGCTAATTTGCATAATATATTGTATTAATTGTGATTTGGGTGAAGACGACATCAAAACGAAGTACTCTAAGAATGTTTGAGAAGGAAGGATTTGCTTCTTTCTACCTGTGTTACTTTTTAGGCAAATTACTAAGTTTCTTTGGGCCTTAGTTTCCTCATCTGAAAAATGAAGTTACTGGCCTAGATAATCTCTCAGGTTCCCTACCACCTGTAAATCTCACGAATCTCACTTGGGGAGGCAGATGGAAGAGGTGGCTTGAAGTGAACCACTGGGGAAGAAAAATATTTTGAAGTAGCGATTAGGAAATATCAGATGAATTAATCTGGAAAAACACGTTGGAGTCACTCTGGAGGGCTTTAAATGCATTTACATGTTATCCTGTAGGCAACTGACAGACATTGGGGGAAAAAAAATTAAGGGGAAGGTCATTGTCTTATTTTCTATTAGAAAAAATATTTGGGGAGTTGTGTGAAGGACTTAGTCACAAATAATTGTTCCAAATCTTTGCATATGAGTATATCACTAGCTCTTAATATGCCTAGATCACAAGAAATTCTGTTATTTCTTCTAATTACTTTTCAGATTTAAGGTTAGTATCAAAACAGATGTAGTTCCCAAATATTTCTTCCTTTTATTTTTCATATTCTTTTTTTAAAATAAATTTTATTACTAACTTTTGTTTTTCTATCATGTGTATTTCCCACCATATTCCTTCTATTCTGAGACCTATCCCCAATAATAAAATACAAAGAAAGTGGGAAAAATTCTTCCAAACTAAACAATAAATCAAAAATTCTTATATGCAATATCCCATACCCCTGTTTCCCCAATTTTAAAAAATGGAGTGAGAGGAAGTATCTTTTTCTGTTCCTTCTAGGGGGCCAGGCTTGGTCACCATAATTTTGAAGGTTAACTTTTGATTGTTGTTACTGGCCTTTCCATTACGTTGCTTAGTCATTATGTATATTCTTTTCCTGGTTGTGATTATGTTCCTTTGTGTCATATGAGTCTTTCCATGCTTCTCTGTATTCACCAGGTACATCACTTCTTACAGCACAATTATATCTTCTTGTATTCATCTTGAAACTAACTAGACAAAATTAGTAGCCACTAACACTTTTGTTTATAATTAATACCATTGTCTTCATCCGAATTCGATGTCTGGCCATTCAAACTGTGGTCTGGTGATGAAGTCTTCCTCCCAAACAAGTCAGCCAGGTGGGAGAAAGGTTAAAAGCATTTAACCTGGAGCCGGAACGACCTGAGCTTCAACGTGGCCTCAGAAGTTACCCCTTGTTTAATCCCTAGGCAAATCACTTCATCTCTCTTTAGATTCCACATTTTTAAAATGGAGATAAAAATAGCATCTACCACCCCAGGGCTATTGTGAGGATAAAATAATAGAATATTGGTAAAGTGCTAACCAAATCTTAACATGCTGCAGAAATGCTAGCTTTTATTAATATCATTTTCTAGCCAAAATTTTGTGTCTTTGTTTCTTATTATCTTCTTCTCATTATACTAAAAGTTTACACTGTTAGCCAGCCGGCTGATAATGGTCATTAAGAAGAGACTTCTCCATCCTAAAGCAGATACCATGAAGGCAGAGACTGGACAAACAGGCAATTCTGTGTTTGTGATTTAGCAGTATTTAACTAGATTAGCTGAAAAACTTTGCCTCAAATAATTTCATAGAATGGAAAAATATGCTGTCAATTACAACTTGCACCAATTCACTCCTACTCAAATAACTTTTCCCACTGTGTAGCTATTTTACATTGAGAAGATTTGACACCAACAGAATAACCGTAAGGACACTAAATTGTTTGATACTGTGCAGGTTTGAAATAGGAGTTATCATTCTTGTTTCTAAAATGTTTTTAGGTCATCTCTTGACTTTACATTTAGCTGCAGAGACAGGGCATCCAGGTATCATGGGCGCAATTGTTCACAACCTCAAACCGCTTTTCCTTCCTTTCACATCAAGGTGTATATGTCTTATATCTTGAAGAGAACAAATCAGTTCAGCTTTAATAAACCTTTGTAACCTAATAAATAGTCAGTGCTTGGTCAGAACCCAAGGGGGGAATTTAGAATTTCGAGGACAATGTTAGAGATTCTGTTGTCAAGCATCACAGATTACAGCTTCTACCAAAAGAATTGGAGAAGTAAAGGTTAGAAGAATTAAAGTCTTTGAAGAGAAATGGTCTCCTTTGCTGACTCACTTCCTAAACCGTTCTCTTTTATGTCCTCTCTACTTCCTTTTCCCCAGAAAACTCAGTTATTCTCTAGGTCTTAACTGTCACCTCTGGATCTCCTACCATCACATATCTATAATGCTCGCTGAGTCTGATATTATTGAACTGTCCCCTGGATGTTTGCAGAGTCTCAAATTCACCTTTTTCTAAGCACTTACCACTTCGTATTTGTAATATTGTAAATGCCTCCTATCCAATACCCCAATCTCCAGCCTTGTCCTCTCTAATCCGTTCTTGCACATCACCGTCAAACTGATCTTCCTTAAAAAAAAAAAAAAAATCCGACTGAAGAAACTTTCAGTGGTTTCCTTTTATCTACAGAATAAAGTTACAAAATAAATACATGATGTTGCCCTAAGCTACCTTTCCACACTTAAATCTTCTTACTCCATCAAATGAACTCTTTTAAACCTATCTGCTTCGATTAATAGTCCATGACCGTGCCTGTTTCTAGACCCCGTTTGTTCATGTTTGGCATTCTGCTTGGAAAGCCCTCTCCAATTACATTCTGTCTCCTCTTGATTTCCTAATTTCCAAATCCACTAGCCTTTTTTTCCCAGCCACCGTTCTTCTTTATCTCTTTACAATACAATGTAACTCCTTCAAGAATTACCTGAAGTCTGAAAACTCTTGAAGCTTTCTCTGTGGTCTTTTTATCTCATGTGCCCTTCCTCTGTTTGACTTTTAATTATATGTTGCACAAATATAGTAGTAAAACAAATGAATAGCATATGTAAATGCTTTGTAAATTATAAATGTCACCCATCATCATCAGCATCACCATGGCCCCCTCACCATCCTCCATTGTATCCTTTTGTTTTAGCCTAAAGATTAAAATGTAACTTGGAAACTTCAAGATTTGGTACAGTTTTAATGGCCACTTTTAAAAATCCAATTTCATTTGTTCATCCTTGCAGAGAACTATAGAAAATAAACTATCAGCCTTGGGCACATATAGATACACTTTCATATTTTTTTCCTTCACTTTAACGTGTACCCCTCCCAGCAACATAAAACCTATTATTTTCTTCCCCTGAGGAATAAATCATTAAGATACGTCCCTGACTTTGGCCATAGAAATAACCCCGTTCTGGAAGCTCCTAAACCTCTTCCTTTAATAGTACTATATTTGCTTAATCCTCTTCCTTTTTCTCCCTCTTACTCTTTTGTGCTGCAGACAGAACCCTTAAGGTTTATTTCTTTAGAAAAAGCAGATTATCCAGATACTCACTGGACAGTGTCTTACTTGTTACTACATAGTGATCCTTAAAAATGTGCTCCTAAATGAAACTTCCACGTGCTTAGAGAGTTCTCAGTTACTTAATTATCTTTGTTCAACATACTTCCCTTTTAGGGCATTCCCCACCACACCTAACCCAGATGCTACTCAAGATCTTGAAGCTATCCCAATAGATTTTATCTTCTTGTTTCTGATAAGAAGTTATTTTAATTTATCATTATCAATATTTGTTGAAGGGGAGAAGGGGAAACATTCCAGATATAAGGGATAGCCAGTACAAAGATATGAAAATTAGAAATTAATCTTTTTGTGCGAGGTGTAACAAGTAGGTCTGCATGGCTAGACATTCAAGGTCATGGAAAGGGGAAATTTGTAAGAAGACAAGAACAGTAGGAAAAGGATAAGTTGTAAAGAACTTTTGAAATGCCAGACAGAAAAGTTCATATTTGATCGTAGAGAAAGTAGGAAGCCGCTGATATTTATTGAGTGTGGAGGAGAAGAGTGAGAGAATCAGAATTGTGATTCAGGAAAACAACTTTGGCAACATCTGTGTGGGGGATGACTTGAAAAACAAAGAGACTAGAGACAAAGAGGCCAACCAGTAGGCTGTTGTAATAATCCAGATGAAGGGTGATAAGAATCTGAACTGGTCTGGTAACATTGTGAGTAGAGAAGAGGGGCATATGGGGAGATAGAAATGATAATATCAGACAACTGCCTAGATGTGTGTGGCATGAATGAGAATGAAGAGTCAGGGCTGATATTGAGGGTTCATGACTGGGTGATTGCTAAGATGGTGCTGCCCTTGACACCATGGGAAATTTCAGAAGAGGGATAGGTTCCCCTGACCCCATCCCCAGGAGCCAGTGAAAGAGATAAGGTATTTTATTTTGGCTACATTGAGTTCCAAATGCCTACAGGACATCCCATTGAAAACATCCAATAGGAATTCATGGTATGGAAATAGAGGTGAAAACAGTGACTAATGCTGAATATGTAGATCTGGGAGTCGTCGTATACACAGAAATAATAACTGATTACAAAGTAAGAGATAATGGAGAGAACAGAGATAAGATCCTGGGATGGAGCCTTAGCTACACCCTTAGTTAGTAGATATGGAACTGAGGAGATTTAGAGGAGCAGTCACACGAGGAGAAGAGTAAGCAGAGTATCCAGAAGGACAGTGTCAGATACCAGAAAGAGAGGTTAAGAATGCTTGCTTATAGATAAGACTCCAGAAATTCTCTTCTGTTTGTGAAATAATGTTTCAAAATATTGCGTGAAATATGCGTGTTTAGTTATTTCATAAATTGCAAAGAATATTACATAGTAGTATTAGTAGTAGGAAAACATCCCCTTTGCATTATCTAATTTTGATCTTGGGTCACATTTTTTACTTTATTCTGTACTAACTAGACTGTGCTAGGAATGCTATCACATTAAAAAATTGCGCATTTTTTCACCCACTTATTATTACTTTTTGCATTTCTGAATATCTTATCAAAATTGTGAATAATATTATAGTGCTTTAAGTATGCAAATTAATTTGGCATATTGATTTTATATGTGTATTTGTTTACATATGTATATAGTGTGTGTGTTTGTGTATAACATTCAAGTCAAATGATAAAATAAGCTGTAATGCAAAGAAGATAAAACCTCAGTAGTTTGAATGGTTAGCCAAGAATTAATCATAGTTCTCTTGACGTAGATAATAATAATATGAACACTAGAATGTATTAACGTCTTTATGAAGAAAAAGAGATTTTAAAAGATTTCATTCCAAATTATAACAACAAAATGTTGATCATTGAGACTTTTGGAAACAAAGTGGGTAATTTTCGTATAAACAGTGATGCTAAGCATCTTTGTCTTTGGGTATTATTTTTACTAAAGAAACCACGTTGTGAATTGTATTTGGCACAGCTCTAGCATTGCTACTGTTAACTAGCATTCATCCATATATAATAATTTTTTTGCGTTCCAGAAGTATATATTGGATAAAAGAAAATTCCATTAATATACAAAAATTAACCAAACTCATTGTGAAGCATAAATCAGAAAAGAATCTGGCTATGCAAAATGCATTTTGTATTATTGTTAAAATTATACAAAGTATTCCATTTGCTTTGTAATGGTATCAGTTGAAACATTACAGAAGTTAAGGAACTTTATACTCCAATTTAAAATAAATTTATCATTTTTTATGAAGAGGAGTGGGAAATAATTTTTGCTTTTAAAAAATCAAAGTCACTTACAAATACGTGAATTCATAACATGATTCTTAATGTTACTTAAATCATTGTGCTTCATCACCATTAGAAAATGTACAGAAATATAATTTTGTGTGATGTCCAGGCTTCTAATTGAACACTATAATTAGAAATGAAATAATCTCATTTTTAATGTTAGTGCTTTAAAGCACACCTTCAATTAGCATTTTATTTGATGAAATTTTAAAAATGTGAATAAATATGAAGAAAAATATGACAATTCCTATATGATATTTAGAATACCAGTACAAATCTTAATTTGAATATTTACAAAAATACTTATTAACAAACATAATTTTAACTTAAATGGAAGTGCTTCTAAAGGTCAAGTGCATCTTCAAATGTCTTGATGTTGGTCAGTCATGTCACCCCACCCCTTTTAATTGCTTGGAATTTCCAATAGCAACAACCGTTACTTAATCTTGACCAGAGTTTCCAATCCGTATTGGAGAAATCCACTTTAAATCTCAGCTGCAGATCCACAGTTGAGCCCTTACTGCTTCTAGGCAATCCTTTAATCCAATTATTATTGGCTCCCTGTCTCTTTCCCAACAATGATGTTCCCAAACCTTTTTTTTTTCCTACTTTGCTCTAATCTCTTATCCCTCCATGCCTCCACACTTAACAGAAGTCTTCAACTCTTACTTTAAGGTCAAGGCCATCTGTAAGCAAACACACTTCTTCACCCCAGCACCTCAGAAGTTCATCCTTTCACTTCTGTTTTCATTTTAAGAATAAAAAAAACATGCCTTCTCTTTTTTATGGTTAATCCTGTAACCAGTGCCTGTGATTCAATACCTTTTCCTCCAATACCCCTAGTTATTATAACTTTCTCTTCCTCTTCAAATGCTCATGTATTTATGTATCTCTACAAATGTTCTCTCCCATAGTAGAATGTAAGCTCTTTGCAGACAGAGACTCATTTTGGGATTTTGTTTTTTTGGCTTTTGTCTTTGTATCACTCACATCCCCGGCGTCTTCCTTGTGCCTTGTACATTCAGTTGTTACTGTTGAGTCCTTTCATTGGTGTCCAACTCTTTGTGACTTCGTTTGGGCTTTTCTTGGCAAAGATACTAGAGAGGCTTGCCATTTCCTTCTCCAGCCCATTTTACAGTTGAGGAAATGCAGACAAAATGGGCCAAGTGCTTGCCTAGGGTCACACATACAGCTAGGAAGTGTCTGAAGCCAGATTCTAACTTGGGAGATGAGTCACCCTGACTTCAGGCCAGGTACCCCATCCACTGCACCAGCAAACTGCACCCCCTTGAACATAGTAGGTACTTAATATATTGTTTGAAAAAGCCAGCCTGGATTTTATTAAGTAGGTTCTGCCATACTAACTAACCTCATTTCCTTTTTGGATAGAATTACTAAACTGATAGATAAGGGAAATGCTACAGACATAGTATGTCAAGATTTTAGAAAGAATTCAATAAATTTTCTCATAGTATTTTTGAAGAGAGATGAAGAGGTTAAGATTGGATTATAACAATTAAATGGATTTGGAACTGTTTGAGTAGTCAGATTATAACTATTGGATCCCTCAACTGGACTTCATATAACATGGAATCCAGAACCTTAATCATCCTACTAACCTTCCTCCAGACACTCTCCAGTTTGCTGATATCTTTAACCCTTAGTGCCTAGAACAAATATATTTCAGAAACACATGAAGTTTTACAACCTTTGAATGAGTTATTGTTATTAATGTTGTTATTACCTATTCTTCAAAGTAAATTACATCTGTAACTTGATAATGGATGCACAAAATTGAAAGTGCTGGCCTAATAGCAAAACTAGATATCACACAATTTAAGTGAAGTGTTAGTTGAGTTTAGCAAGCTCTTTCTATCCCATTTATTTGACTTCTGAACATATTAGGTTAATTTCTTACCAAAAATCATATGAAAAAGAAAACAACTTCTTGACTTGAAAATTTGTTGTAAGTTTATCTCAGGTCCAGCTCTATAATATGAATATATGTCCTGAATTAAATGAATTTTAAGTAGTAAGCTAAGAAGCTTTCTTTTTTTTCTTTATTTTTAACAAATATTATTTTTAAGGGAATCACTTTAAAATTCCTAACACTTACTTCAACACTTAATTACTTCAGTGATCTGTGATGTCATCAGGCTGAGCCACATCTTTTATAACTTGGTAGAAGGGCTTCCGAAGTTTCTTTGACCAAAAATTTCATCACTCTGTCAGGCAGTCTGGTGATGGGTCTTTCCACACTTCTCCTCAAATGACAGATAGATGGTCTGGAGAAACAAAGCTTGAAATTTTTCCCAGTTTGCAAAATCATGCCAGAGCTTATTCCACCAGCATACCCTTTGAGAACTTAGGGTCACTTTCTTGCTAAGAGGAGGTACCAGATTAGGGTATTGGCAGAACACTGAATGGAACATAAATGCATTGAATCTCTTTAAAGTGACATTCTAGCTTCAGTTTTTGTTTTCAAGTAACCTACTCAGCTCAGTTCATATGCTATTAACATGTTCTAAAATGTAGACACTTAAAAAACAAACAATAGTACAATATACGTGAGGTCTTGGACAGCTGGTAAAAGAGCAGAATAATTGAAAAAAAAAAACCCTATGCTTCCCAGTGTATTCTTCCCCCTTCCTGTGTGTTAAGGACTAAAGTGTTTCCTTTAGAATCAATCATTTAGACTCTCACAGTAGAGTGAGGGAACAGGAAGAAATTATACTCTTCACGTGTGTGGAAATTCATATGTGGTTAACAAAGAAATTAGGGGATGATCATGAAAAATTATTTTTCATTCACTGTATTTCAGGCATAATTTTGAAAGTTTGAAGTTAAAATTCAATAGCATAGAAATCAATGAAGGCCGAAGGAAAACAGATTGTGGAAATAGTTTAGCCAGTTCCCTGATTCCCCTTAATGTTAGTCCCTTCCCTCTGTTGATTATCTCCAGTGTATCCTATATAGAGGCTTGTTTGTACACTATTTTTACATGTCTCCCTATTAGACCATAAGCTCCTGGAGAGCTGGGATTGTCTTTTGTCTTTCTGTGTATCTCTAGTATTGAGCACAGTGCCTGGTACAGTTAATGCTTAATAAATTCTTGTGAACAGTTGGATGGTTGGATGGGAGTAGTGAAAGGTGATTATGGAACAAATCATCCTACTGTTTTGCTTTCTTTTCTGCTTCTTTCTTTACTTTCCTTCTTCCCCCCCAATAGTTTTAAGGAAGTAAGTATGGGCAAAGTAGCGCATCCATTGACTCAAGAAAATTTATAATATAAAGTGTCTACTCTGTCTAGAAAAAGGTGCTAGGCACTGGGGAAGAAAGAAAATTTAGGTAAAACACAGGTAAATCACAGAGCCCTATGATCTAATAGGTAGTTAACACATAAACACAGATAATTAAACTGGATTGCATGAAAAGTGCATTAGAAAGACTTAAAATAAAATTTGAAGATTCCAGGGGAAAAGTTAGTACTTGAAAGAGAAGGAATAATCATCAAAGACCTCATAGAAATGGCATTTGTTTTCTACTTCCAAAGATGTTCGAGGACATCCCAGGCAGAAGATACAGAGTGAGAAGAGACAGGAAGATGAGAGATAATAGAACCTGGCCAAAGGAATAAGAACAGCTCAGTGTACCTGGAGCTCGGTATATGTACAAGAAATTCATGTGAAGTAAAGCTACAAAGGTAGAGTTCCTAATTGCATATGAAAGGTAGATAATAGGAAGGATTCATTCAGTCAAAGAGCATTTATTAAGCCTTTACTTTTAGTACAGGCATTATACTAAGTGCATCCAGAACAGAGGCAGAAACACAGTCCTTGATCTCAAGGAGCTCACAATCTAGTGAGAGAGATGACATCCACAATATATAGAGAGAGGAGATGGAAGATCTTGTCAGAGGAAAGGTGGAGAGGGGAGGGAGAAATGTAGGAAGAAATGGGGAAAGACCTCCAGAAGAGAAGATTTGAGTTGAGTCTTGAAGGAATCTAGGGGAGCTGTGAGGTAGAGGTAAGAAGGAAAGGTATTCCAGGCAGGAGGGAGGTATTCCAGGCAGGAGAGAGAGCCAGGACAAAGACCAAATCTGTGTCTGAGGAATAGCAAGGAAGCTAGGGTGACTGGATTGTAGTATAATTTCAGACTTGGAAGAGTAAGGTGGAAGAAAACTGGCAGAGTAGGAAGAGGCAAAATTGTGAAGAGCTTTAAGTGCCGGAGAACTCTATCACTTGTCTCTAGAAATAATTCAGACCCCCTAGAGTTTATCAAGTAGGAAGGTATTATGACATAGTTAGACCTAACTGCACTTTAGAAAAATCACTCTGATGAATGAGTGGAAGATGAATTAGAGTGGGTAGTCCAGGCCATAGGAGATGGGGTCCTCAACTTGGGTGTTGGCTTTGTGAGGACAGAGAAGGGGACACATACAAGAAATGTTACGAAGCCGGAAATGACAAGATTTGACAGTTTTTTGGATTGCGGAGTGAATGAGAGTGAGGATTCAAAATGATATGAAATTTGTGAACCTGAATGACTGGGAAGGATAAAGTTGGGAAGATGAAAAGGTTTTTTGGAAACCATAATGAATTCTTTTTTGTACCTATTGAGTCTGAGATGCCTAGGGGAATGTCCAAAAGGCAGCTAGTTATGTTTGACTGTAGCTCAGAAGAGAGACAGTTGTAAAGAAACAGGCACATAGAGACAGAATCTAGTATTGAATATATAAATCAGAGAATCGCCTCTTTAGAGATGATAACTTGAACCCATGGGAACTGATGAAATCACTGATGATACATCCTAGAGGAGGTAGAAAAGGGAACCTAGGACAGAGCTTGGTAGAATACACATAGTTATTGCACAAGATTTGGATGAAAAACCAGCTAAAAACTGGAAAAAGTGGACAGTCAGGTAGGAAAAGAACTAGGGGATGATACCATGTTAAACCTAAAAAGTAAAGAATATCCAGAAAGACACAGTGATCACCTGGAACAAAGACTGCAGATGAGTCAAGATGGTTAAAGGTTCTGAAGAGGTTATTAGATTTGGTAATGAAAAAGATCCGTGTCATTTGAATGATAAGGTCAGACTCCCTGGATAAATCCAAAGTTTGACTGTAGAAAACTGCATAAATGGTAGCATCATTAACAGGAACAGTCAGAAAGAGGGCCAAATTTTGGGGAAAACAATATATTCTGTTTTCAGCATACTGAATTAGAGATGCTTTTGGGACATCTAGTGGTGATAGTAGTTGGAGATGTGGGTCTGGGAATGGGAAGAGATCAGGGCTAGATGCATTGCTTTAGTAATCATTCTTTTGAGAGATGGTAATTGAAAACTTGGAAGTGAATGAGATTTCAGAGGGAATTCATGTAGAGAGAGAAGAAGACCAAGAACCAAGAATCCTTGGAAAATACCTAGAATGAGGAGCTAGGGAAAAAGGCAGAAAGAGCAGTTTAAAAAGCAGAAAGAAGATCAGGAAACTGTGGTTATTATGGGGAAAGGGGTGGGGTATCATATCCTTTCCTCCCTCACTCTAATTTTTTAACCTATAGATAAATTGACCAAGGTAAAGTTAGACAATGGAAATCCTACTTACGAAGGGGGGGAACCAAGGAACAGTTTTTACCTGTGTTGATGCATTTTTAAGTGGTTTGGCTTTTACCTATGTTAATTCAAGTGAGATTTTTTTTTTTCTAAGTTGAAATAAACAACATGCCATGAATAATTATAGGATTGTATATCATGATCTTTATAAAATAATTTTGAAGTAAATTGCCATGAAATTATGTCTCTGTGGCAGTTCACTATGGCCATCATTTTATGGCCATATGAACTCATGCTTTGAGTTCAGCTGGTAATATAATTTTTGATTATTTTATGTCTTTTAAAACATAAATGTTTTCTTGCAAACTATAGTATATATGTCAAAAACTAAAATAGTAAAGAAAAAGTTTTTTTCATCTTACTGGAATAGATATGATAACAGCAACACTATATTTTTTTAAAATAGAGTAGAATATATTTTTGTTTTCAAATAGAGTAGAATATATTTTTGTTTTCATCAAGGATTATTTTTTTTTCAGAATTAAGGATCTGACTGGTTTCTGGATTAATGCCAGAAGTTGAGAATACAACTTCACTGAAAAAAGTTCTTGTAAATTTTCTGACATTTTTCTGACAATAAATTCTTTGTGCTATAATAATTGTAAGTTGCATATTTTTTAAAAAACATTGGCATCCTCCACATAGTTTCTTACATATACTATAGAAGTAACATTTTAATGCCAAATGAGCCACAATGATCTGACCTTACCTGATGAGTACCATGAAAGTTTTATTCTTTCTCTAGCCCTCACCCTCTAAACCAAACTGCAAAATATAGCAACCCCTGAGATGTTATAAATTCTTGATCAAAAAATGTGGGTAGACTGGAGTGCATTAAAGGCCTCAAGGTCAGGTACTTCAGGGCAAAGGCAAGCTGGGACACCCTGCAGCCCCATGGGGCATCTCAGTATTCTTTGGTGTATGAAGCTGTAGACAAAATACTAAAATGAGTGCAGCATATACGTTCTTATTCTCTACTTGTATTTTTATTTTGTAGATTACAAGATTTGTCTTTAAAGTAAAAATTATATAATTATTATTCTTAGTCAAATTTCACCATATTGTTGCTGTCATGTGTATAAGTATCCAAGAGAATTTACAGTTTACCCAAAATGTCAAGTTTTAACTCAATTATCATAAAATTTGACAAAATTAAAAAGCAGCTTGTGTGAGGAGCAGAGGGACATTATCTTTCTGATATATTCACTTCTGCTTATATAGAAGCAGTATGTCATATCTCTGGACTTGGAATCAGAAAAACCTGGGTTTGAATTTTGACACTTAGTAGCTATGTGGCACTGGGTAAATCACTTAACTTCTTATTTTGGTTTCCTCATCTGCGAAAAAGGAAATTACATTGAGGTCCTAAGGGTCTTTCTACATCCAAATACATAATCCTGTTAGATCATTTTTTGTCAAATTAGATGAATTATATTATTAGTAAATTCTGATGAATTAATAACTTCACTGTCATTTACCTCTTAATATTGATCTATTCAACCAAACCATGCGAAGAGCAATAAAAACAAAAATGTTGAAATAATTTCATAGAATTTAAAAAATATATATTTCTTGGTGCTGTTGTCTTAATGCTTGTTATATACATCAGTCCTCCAGAGACTGATCTGTGATTTTGTTCCTCCTTTCCCCTGCTCCACCCTCAGCACAAATCACAACTCTTTTACTCTTTCCTTACTTGACACTTTTTTCATTGCTGCAGCAGCCTTATGATGGGCCTGCATGAAACATGCTAAGCTGATCCTCAGATGAAACCAACACCCTGTCAGGGGGTCCCTATTCTAAGACTTCCCAACCTTTTAAGACCTGCTGGGATGTGTGCTTTGCTTGCATAGTCTTTGAGAAGGCATTGCACCAAAACTTTTTTGATTAGCTCACAAATATCCTCCACCTATTTTCATTTTGTAGTAGTGCCAGGTTTTTAGAGTTATAGAAACCATGAATTAAAATGTGCATACTTTAGAAGTCGTTCAATTCAGTAAACATTTATTAAGCTCTGACGGTGTACTAGGCCCTATGAAAGATAAAAAGCTTTTCTAAGATATGGCCGTTGGCTTCCTAGGGTATTACAACCCAACAGGAAGATAAGTATAAGAGAATTATGACAACCCTGATGTTGCATATGGTAGGCCAAAAAGAAGGTGCCAAAATTAGGTGCACCAGGAGTTCCAAAGGAATTGGAGAACTGATGCATGCTTCCTGGAAAAGGTAGCCTTCGGTTTTAAAGACAATGTGTAGAAATTCAAGAAAGAGAGAAAGGGGCATATCCCAGATATAAACAATCATGTAAATAAAGCCAGTGTGGAAAGAAACCCTGGAAGGAATCAGGAATGGTGTAATCAGCTTTGTCTGGATCAATAGGTTTTACATTTTGAGGGACTAGACTTAGAATTTCTGATTATGAACTTACAGAAACTTTGATTTTGATTTCTGATTGTTTATTGGCATTTTAATTGTGATTTCTGATTATTAGTTTAATTTTATTCTGATGTCTGATTATGAGTTTCTTGAAATTTTCATTATGATTTACTGTGAATTTATTGATATTTTATTATTTCTGATTATGAATTTATTGAAATTGTGATTTTTTATTATGAGTTTATTAAAATTTTGATTTTCATTCCTAATTATAAGTTTATTGAAATTTTTTGGAATCATACTTACGAGTTTCTGAAAACAGAACTCCTTTTACCAATGGAGATTGGCATGTTCTATGAAATTTATTTGTAGAGTATTACTGTGGACCAGGTTATGCCTTGAAACTCTCACAGCCAGTATGTGCAAGGGGAAGGACCTGAACTCAGACCTTCCTGACTCCAGAGCTAGCTCTCTGTCCACTACACCACACTGCTCCTCAGTTTGAAATAAATCTGGGAGTATATGGTGGTCGTCATGGTGGAGAATGTCAGGCAAAGGTACTTAAACTAATCTGTATAGATAACGTGGAATCATTCAATGATTTGAGCCAAAGGTGTGACATGGACAGATTTATACATAAAGTGAATAAGTGTGTATGTTGGGGGTGAGGCAAACATGGAAAGAGGAAAACTGTTTCTTAAATAAGTGATATGAAGGCCTCACTTGAATGGAAATTGTGGGAATAAGAGTACAGGGAATAGATATAAGATATTATTGAGGTAGAATCAACAGACTATGGATAGAGGAGGCAAAAGAAAAGACTCATCATCACTTGTAAACATGGAAGACTGAGTGAACAGTAGTGTCAGTTGCAAAAAAGTGAAGTAAGATGATGGATCAGGTTTTGGTGAAAATCAGCAAATCATGTTTGACCTGTTAAATTTAAGTTGTCATTGGAACATCTAGTAGGAGATGGAAACTGGAGCCTAAGAGTGCAAGTGAGGCTAAAGATACAGATTGGGACAAAATCAAATTCATGACAATAAATGGCATAAAACATGGGATTGTTTTTGGAACAAACGCTGGATTGGTAGAGGAATTGGGTTCGAATTTTGGTCAAGTCACATGTCTCTGGGTCTCAATTTCTGACCACCCTCCCATCCCCTCTAAATTCGTGATTTAGACTAGATCCTTTTTTGTGTACCATGGCCTCTTTGGCATTTTGGTGAAGCCTGCAGCTCTCTTCTCAGAATAATGTTTTTAAATGCATAAACTAAAGTAGGATCACAAAGGAAGCCATTTCTATTTAAATACACTTAGCAATACGTAAAAAAACAAAACAAGTTCATGAACCCCAGATTAAGAACTTCTGAATTTGATCATCTGAAAAGTCCTTACCACCTCACTGTCTACTGTGCTCCTGTGATCCTTTGATAGCCACAGGAGAGAAAGTAGAGGGAGAAGAGTATAAAACTCCAAGGAACAATCACTGTAACTACTACAAAATGGAATGAAGGATGATTTTAGAAAGGCATTTAGTTCAATGATGTCTGAGGTACATTCCTTTGATTTTATGATTTCATGATTAACAAAACACTAGTGAACTTTCACTAGTGAATCAGCACACAAAGTAGCCTAAGTACCTACTGTGAGCACACTGGAGAGTGGAGATAGACACTTATAAAAAAAAAAGATATATCCCTTATTCTTATGGAACTTACAAATTAACAAGGGGCTGAGTTAAAAATACAGAAAACTAGAATACAGCTACTAGAAGGAAATTTCAGTAGAGACTTGGGAAAATGCTCTAGGTCACAGAGGTAGGATTGAGGAACAGATGACTAGGGAGGAAGTGAAGGTGTAGCCTAATGTGAAAAGAAATGTTATACTGAAAGGTATTAAAGATGGGATGGAATGTAACTGGATAAGTTAAAAAGGTCAAACTAAGGGATTTGAACCAGATTACCTTTGAGGTCCCTTCTACCTCTAAATCAGAGACAACTGTTTGAGCAAGGTCCTCTAAGACCTGAGAGGGGATGACATCAAGGTCCAAAGAAGATGGATTAGTTTTAGGAAAGTATAGAAATATCAGTTCTTCTGAGGTAGAAGACAGAAGGAAAAAATAGATCATAATGCTGAGAAGTGTTTAGACAAGGAGGATGGAATTTGAGGTAGCTCCAGTCTGATGGCCCCCATCCTTCTCAGTGATGGAAGACGTCAAACTCTCTTGCCTAAACAGGACTTGGGAGGTAGTGACTGAGAGTTTGGGAATAGAGGGGGAAAGGTACAGCAGTTTTGTGGAGAATGAGTCCATGAAAGTAAAAAAGGATTGGGAATCATCCATGAGAGGGCTTCATAGAGAATTACAAAATATAGCCTATCCCCCACATTGCCCAGAATAGCACTAGTACTTTTTATTTAGGTGGTTTATAATAAATATTTTTATTTATTTTAACTGCATTAAATACTACTCATTAAGACTGTTAGTACTTACAAGATCAAGCACAAAATAAATATCTCATCATTTCAATGATTAATAACAATAAAAATAATAAAATAAATTAATGTAGTTCCTGAGTCCAGGTCTATTATAATTCTTTCATCGTAACTATATAATTTTACTTGCCCAGTGATTAGCTGCTTTAGTTCCTTCAGAATTTTGTATTTTCATCTTACTCTAATATTAAAGAAAGCTCTTTTAATTTACTTTCAAAATAAAATTCTTAGAACTGAAAGCAAAGATAACTTTTAAAATTCACATTCAATTGTTAGTTTCTAGAAAGACTATAATAGAAAATAATACCAACCATATGCATAGACTGTATGCGTTGAATCTTCTTTCTATTAGTATTTTTACTGGTACACTATCATTATAGAATTTTATTAACCTGCATTATCAGTGTTCAGAAACATAATTAGCCATATACAGTTTGTTAACTCTACAGGGTTCAGTTCTCCTAGTGTTCAACCGAATAGTTTTCCCATGCTGCCTTAGTGCTGACCATTATTAACTACTACTTATTCAAAATCTGTTTTTAATAGTTTAAGAATATTACTTGAGCTCTAGAAAGTAAAGGGTGTCCTACATACATAATCTTTGTGATATAAATAAAATTAATTTTAAAGAAGTGTTTTCTTGTTACAAAATAGATTGATAGAGTGTTACGGCACTGTAAGAGACATTAGGTGATCTCCCATCTTTTTATAGATGAGGAAACTGAAGCATATATGGAGATATCATATGACTTGCCCAAGATCATGCAGCTAGTTACTGGCAGGACTCAGACCATTTCCACTGATAAATCCCTCAGAACTCTAGTGCTTTCCCCATGACACCACAGAATTGCATTTTCAATATTATATTTTATAATAAATCCAAGTTGTTTCAGAGATTATGTAAGAAGAGCTTAAGGTTTGTTAAAAGTTATTTAATTGTGCCTGTACTTCCTTGAATTAGGCCTTGCTCTTTTACTACATTTATCAATCCTTTTATCCATTCACTTCCATAAATGCATATTGCGCCTCACATAAGAGGTAACTGAGTGAGTTGTACAGTGATAAATTTTTCTTGTTAGGAGAAATTACATCCACTAACTTGAGCTACTTCAGCATGAAATTGAAAAAGAATCATTTTGTCTTAATTTACATTCTTGATTCAATGAGAAAAATGTGGATTAACCCAACAGAACTACAGATGCGTTGCATCAGAAACCAAAGGTAAACTAAATTGGTACCATTAGAACTTCATCAAATTGTACATCCTTCATATTTATTAAAATATCTTTAAGCAAGATTATAAATCTTGGTTGTGCTGAGCTATTTTTTTATTTGCAAATAAAGATTCCTGTCCTTTGATTCCATTTTATTGTGTTTTTTTTTTAATATATCTTTATCAATAGTTGTCTGGGTTTTCTATTTCTTACCTTAGCCGTGCACATCATTCGTTAATCAAAATCGCTGGGATAGTGCTGCGGTTCACTAGCCTTAGGAGCTGCTATTTGCCTTGAATAAATTACATGAAAACATGTTGATTGATAGATGTTGCATGTCAGAAAAGAAGATAACTGTATCTTCAGCTTACTAAAAGGTCATGCACACAGAGTAATAGGAACAGCCACAGACAACTTTGAGATAAAGTGTATCATGCAAAGGTGTGCAGTCTCAAAGCTCGGAAACATGGACTTGAAGCCATTGTCTTTTCAAGTATGAATTATAGATCTAGTTATATTGAAGTGCTAAGATAAAGCACATTGTAGTGTTCTTGTTCTGTCGTGTTTTCTCTCTCTTTCTCTGTCTTTCTCTCTCTGTTTCTCTCTGTGTCTCTGTCTCCGCCACCCCCCTCTCTTTCTCTCCCCTCCCCATTCCCAATTTTACTTTCAGTTTCTTTGCAATTTAAAGCTTCATTTTAGTAATTATGGTAACTTTTGTTATGTGGGTTCACTCATTGTGAAATTCATTAGACCTTTAAAAATCAACATTAAAGCACCTAAAAAAGAAAAAATATTACATGAGATGAAGGAATTTTAAAAATGGAAAAATGACGTCATGAAATACACAGTGTTTTGGAAATATAAATGAAAACTTTTATGATTCTGGTAATTTTTTTTTTGCTTCTCTTTGATGTAGATTATTCCACATATCTAATGGACTCATGAAACAAAACATCTGTGGATTCAGATACAGTTGGCCACAAAAATCTCACACTTCCAAATTTTAAAGTTTGTTTTCATTGAATTCAGTTATATTTGTGTATTATAAAGAGAAAACTAATGTTTAATTACATGCAGTTTTATGATAGCCTAATATATTTAAGGTATATGTTACATATTCAACCTATTAGTGGTCAATACTGAACCTTTGAGTTTATTTGTAAAGAAAGTTCCCTGGTGAAGAAACTCTTTCTATTAAGAGAGTGGTTACCTTCTCTGCAACTTAGATAAAGCTGTTCAGAATATTAAGAGGTTAAGAGACTTGCCCAAGGTCATGGGGCTAGTATGTTTCAGCTGTGAGCCTTGGACCTGTGACTTCTGGCTTCTAGGCTACTTACCTTATACACAAGGCCATGCTTTAAACTCACGTTTAAAGAAAGACATTATTTCTCTTGTATTCCACATCTGAGTCACTATTGCATATTTTAAAAGTTTCAAATAATAGCAAAACCTGAAGATTTTGTTAATATAGATTTTAAAACAGAGCGTTTTTAGGTAGAATAAGCCTGGCCCGTTCCTTATCTGCCCCCAAATTACTTTGTTCTCCAGCAGAGCTGCCAAACTGTCAAACTGTCCAGCTTTAGTATATAACAAAGATTCTGTTGTATTGTAAAGATATTCATAACAATTTTTATGGAAGACTGAAAGTGTATAAGTTCACAGTTGTAGCGATAACATGGCACTCTGCACTGTTTGGCTTGTTTATATTGGCATAGATCCCCAAAGTGTAGACTGACAGAGTCATGCAGAACTCTGGTATTTGAGCTGAAATTTACACACTTTAAGTGATGAACTAAACAGGCTGGTGTTTTCTTTTTCTTACTCAAAAAGTGCAAGGTTACACAATACAGACGGTTTTCATCTTTTCCCATAAATGCACAGATTCCTGGGATATAAATGACTGAATTCATCACCAATTCATCAGGGACGCTGAGCTATGCAGTTCTGTTTACAGTGGCAGAAAGTTAATATAAATTTTCATCAGAAGGGGAAGTTTACACATATGATTCTATTTGTCCTTCATTATTAGCACCTGAGTCTAGGCTAGAACGCATAATTGTCTACAGGCACAGGCCAAATAGATGCAAGGGAAAGGCAAATAAGCACACCAAAAATAATTTTATGGTTGTCTGTTACAATTCTCTCACTGGGATTCTTAATCTAGAAAATCAATAAACAACAGGAGTGAAACTCTTTTCCTCTACTCAGGCATGGTAGAGGCAAAAGTAGCTCACAGAAAGACCATTGTTGTCTCTCTCACTCTCTCTTTTTAAAGTCTTCTCTTTATTCTTTGTACAAAGTTTACTGGATCAGTTTCTACTTAAGGCAGAGGTACATCATGGGCTGTCCTATTAGTTTATATTTTTTTTAATCCAGTAGGTAGAGCTTGTGTAAATGTTCAAATGGCAAATTCTACATAATATCATGCTTTTGTTTTATTTAAAAATAATATTCCAGGTGAGGTTCATCTTTTTTTTAAGTAGCCAACAAAATTAAAAGTAAATATACACAAATCTTAAAAGAGCTGAAGATAATAGTAAATCCAAACAGGTGGTGCTAAAAGTCCAAAAATAAATAGGTCTTGTCTGTATCTCAGACTGTTTGATATTATAATTATTTTTCCTTTAATATATCAGGATGTACTTGGTTAATGTAACCTACTTGTAACTGGATGTCATATAGGATTCACATCTGCAAAGTCTTTAATGTATCTAATTTAACATTAAAGGGAAACTTCTGACATTGTTTTCTTTCCTTTGATTCTGATTTCTTTAAATCTACACTTATTTACTTTTTGGCTGCTGTTGAATATGTTTTTTTTTCTCAGTTTCCCTGGCCTCTGTGTAAATGTTCACACCATTTATTTCATTGAGATCTCCTTCATAGCTAGTTATGACTGACCCTTGGTTACTCCATTATGTAATATATCTATTTCTCTGGTTACTAGTGCAAAATTCAATTTTATTTTGATTGGTCAGCAGGGATAGTTGTTATGGCCTGTTATAGTGAGACCTTATGTTTACAACCATGTTGTCTATTGAAAAAATGATACTGAATCTTATAGTCCGGTAAATACAAAATTTTATGAATAGAAGTTCAGTGCCTATAGGATACACAGAAGCACAGATAAAATTAAAACTTGCTGTTATAATGAGTGGTACTTAGAAATGCAAGCCTTTATACAAGAGACTTTAAAAAAAAAGCAAAGACCAGTGGTTCATGTAAAATCACTTCTGTTTCTGCTTTTTTCCCATTTCCTTCCCCTTATAATCCCATTTTTACTTTGAACAAATTGTTTTAGATGCCTTAATTTAAATATATCAAAGGTGTAAAGATGTTCTATCATGTTAATGATACTCCTGCTGCTCCTTGATTTTCAACAAATTGTTGTCTTCTGAAACATATCTATAATGAAAACCTCAAAGAACTGTTCCACCTACTACCATGAGTGTGAGTGTGTCTTCAATGGACTAATGGGCTGAAATGTATTTCACAATATTTCCCGTACTAATTGTTATACTATAATTCTTTGGAAATATGCGTGCTTCACATGCATCTTTTTTTTTCAGCAGTCTTCTTTGAAGTCAGTCAATGTCTCCATTGAAATGAGTATGGCACCCTTCTTTGGGTGATAGAGAAAAAGGTCACAAGGCTATGTCTATGAGGTTGAAAATTCAAATGAAAACTGAAATATGTCAGTCCAAATATAATGTATGTATCCAAATATAAAAATGTTTTTTATTTATGTAACCCAAGTTTTCAGATATGTAACTGAATTTTTATGATTTTCATTCCTATGTTTGATATCACTGTAGATTTAACTGTGAGATGTAACTGACCCTTCTTCCCTGTTATGTTGACACCAAGTAAACAGCAACTTGTTGAAAAAAGCAGCTAATAAAGTATGGCGCCTAGAAGAGGGCCTCAGTCTAATTTTGTTCATAATACTTTTTAAATCAAGTTAGCTTATCTGGAAATCTCTATGTATATACAGATAGACTTTTTTACTGTTTTGAATTTAACAGTTACTAGACAAAAAAATTAGTGCTACATACACAGATTTGAAAATATTTCCATTTTCTAATTTTTGAGGCTCTCCTATTATCTCACTAAAAGTTCCATAAGATTATGCCATAAAAGTTTATTTTAGTTAAATATAGTAAACATAAAAACAATTAAACATTGGATTTTAAAAATTATTCTGAACTTAGCAAACACCAAATAAAATGGACATTGCAATATGCATAGTATGAGAAAAAAAAAGAACCTACGTAAAACTGTGGGCCCATGGTTATGTAAGATTGCTTTTCTCTTATAATACGTAATAAATTTAAAGTGTAATGTTCAAAGCTGTCATGTTTGTCTGTGATTCTGTAATTTCTATTTTCATCTGTGCATTTTTTTAAAATTTCAATTAGTCTTATCTTCCTTTTGGACTGCTCTCTTCTGCTGCTCTCCCCCCTCCTCCTTCACCCCCAAAATGAAAAGAAAAACAAAGCCCTTGCAATTCATATTCATAGTCGAGCAAAACCAATTCCCACATTGGATATGTTTGAAAACATATGTCTTATTCTGCATCTTGAGTTCGTCACCTGTCAGGGCGCTTCATCATCAGGCCTCTGGAATCCAAGTTAGTCGTTGCATTCCTCAGAATTCTTAAGCCTTTCAAAGGCACTTTTCTTCATAATGTTGTTATTGTCAAAAATGTCTTCTTGTTGTACACAGTAACAGCAGCACCGTGCAGTTATCAACTAGGATTGACTTAGCTCTTCTCAGTAATACAGTGACCCAAGACCGTTCCCAAAGACTCATGATGAAAAATGCTCTCCACCTCCAGAGAAAGAACTGTGGAGTCTGAATGCAGATGGAACAACACTATTTTCACTTTTTTGGTGGCTTTTCCCTTTTGTTCTGTTTCTCCTTTCACAATATGGCTAAAGTGGAAACATCTTTATATGACTGCACATGTATATAAGCTGTATTAGAATGTTGTCTTGGAGAGGGGTGCTGGGAGGGAGGGAGAAAAAATTCAAAACTCAAAGTCTTATAAAAATGAATGTTGAAAATTATCTTTACATGTAATTGGGAAGAAGGAAATACTATTTACCCCCGAAAGAGTGTCTTCTTGGTCACTTTACTTTTCATCAGTCCTTATGAGCTTTCTCCAAAACTGTCCCTTTCATCACCATTTATGTTGCAATAATATTCTATTAGAGTCACGTGCCATAGTTTGTTTAGCCATTCCTCAATAGGACACCTCCCTTAGTTTCCATTTCTCTTCAATAACAACAACAAAAAAGCTGCTACAAATATTTTTCTATCTGTGGGTCCTTTTCTTCTTCCTTTCCTCTCTCTGGAGTTTAGGTTGGGATAGTATGTATTTTGAGGGGAAAGATGGTTTTCAAAAGTACTGGAAAATATTGATGTCATTTGTGTATGAGTAATTGGCTGTTATGAATGTTTATTTTCTCTTCACTAAGTAGATCATAGAATCTAAGCAATCAAAAGGAACATGGGCCTCAGAGGCTACCTAACCCAACACAGACCTGCATAAGAATTCTGTCTGTAGCATACTCAATAACTACTCATCCAGCTTCTGCTTTAAGGTCTTCAATGAAGGAGAACCCACTACCCCTTGCAGCAGCTCTCCCTTCATTTTGGATAGCTCTAAAATTTGTCGAGTTTGTTTTTCCTCCTCTCATTCCTAAATTTCTTACTTTGCTGCTTCTGTTTTTGCTTCCAGTTTTACTCTCTGGGGCCTCACAGAACCAATCTAGAACTGCTTCCACGTGACAGCCTTCTTGGTACTTGAAGATGGCTGTTACACCCCAGCTGCATTTTTTCCTGTCTTATGTCCCATGGTCTTTCAGCCAGTCTTCATAGAGGGGTGAACCCTTCTGAAAGTTATCCAGACCAGTATACAGCTGGGTTATTACCTCTCTGCTTCTCTCTGCTTTTAATGTAGCCTATGATCACATTATCTTTTTTAACTCACATCCAACTCTTAGTCCAATTATCAATCAGCATACATTTATTAAGCTCCTACTGTGTGCCAAGCACAGTAAAACACCCAGATCTTTTTCACATGAGCTGCTATATAGCTACAACATCCCATCTTAAACATGTAATATTGTTGTTGTTTTTTTTAACACAAGTAATCTCAGATTGTATGTATTAAATTACGGCTTTCTGAATTCAGCCCAGTATTCCATCTGTCAAGATCTTTTGGATTCTGAAACTGTTCATCCTGTGTGATCTATAAGTTGAATAAGCATACCATTTATGCCTTTATCCAAGTTATTAGTGAGAATGTAAAGCAACACAAGGTCAAACATGGATACCTGGGGTATTCTTATAGAGACTTCCTTCCAAGTTGCTAGTGAACTATTTTTGAATATTCTTTGGTTCCAACCAGTCAGCTACTCCCACATTTTACATAACTGTACATTTGGCTAAACCAGGTCTTTGCCTCACTACTACAAGAGTAGCATGAGACTTTGTAAAATACTTTGCTAAAAATCTATGTTAGCATAACAACGCACAACCATTTCTTCGCACAAGGTGTCTATAGCTCTTGCTGTCTTCCTCTTAAGGGTCATATTCACCTCATTCTCCAAGGCTGGGTTCATTCCTAGCTGGCCTTCAAAGAGAAGAATCTGTTTCTTGAACTTTCTGGCTCTTTAACCCCTTTTCCAGCTCATCCTCCACCTCCCTCCCTGGAACTCTTAAAAGAATCACTTAAAACTTAGATTTGGTTCAGGGTATCTCAGATATTGATTAGATAGAAGGGCACTCATATGAAATGGAGATCAGGTATAGGACAGTTATTTATTTCTTCTGTTCAAAAGAAATGCTAAAAATTCAAAGGGACAGCTGAGTGGCACAATGGATAGAGTGCTAGGCCTGGAATGAGCAAGACTCATCTTCCTGAATTTAAATCTGGCCTCAGACACTCACTAGTTGTGTGACCCTAGGCAAGTCACTTAATCCTGTTTGCCTTAGTTCCTCATCTGTAAAAAAAACTGGAGAAGGAAATGGCAAACCACTCCTGTATCTTTGCCAAGAAAGCCCCCAAAAGGGATCATAGTTGGTCAGGCACAACTGAACATGACTAAACTACAACAAAATCAAAAAATCTCATCTATAAATATATGTGTGTGTGTGTGTGTTTTAAAAGCTTGAACATGAAACAATAAGTTATAGCTAATATTATACCATCTCAGGAGTCTGACTAGTGAAAATATCAAAACATGAAGCATTTTGCAGGACTGCTTAAGTAGCATTCCATCTTTAAATCAATTTTGCACTGAATCACTCTAGGTCCATATTTTCTGTTAAATCAGGGCAAGAACCAGATTCTTCCTGCTGTCACTAATCTTCTCTAAGAAATGATGTGATAACTGATGTTCTTAAAATACAGTTATCACTAAGTTGAAGGCCTGGGAGTTTCCAGCCTCTTAGTCTCAGAATGTTGTTTTTAAGGCTAGAAATGTCCATTTCAGGGTTGCTGATTGGCCAGGTGGACTTAGACAAAGAAACACTAAGATAACAAGGTTGCCAGACCCAAGGCACAGACTTAACTGGAGTAGTGAGCAGCCTAACATCAGAAATGTAACATCACAATTTCTGTTGTGTTTACGAGAGTTATAGAGAGTAAGTCACATGCCACATACATTCTGAAAAGAAAACAGAAGAGGAACAAGAAGGCAGAATCTGCACAGACCAGAATGAGCTGCCCACTCAGTAGATTTTAAAAAGAGTAATTCTACTAAGTAAACCTACTAAGGTTTTCTGCATTATCTCAAATTTTTCAGCACTTAGCATGTATCTCCAGAAGTAGCTAGTGCATGGGTTTGTACCTATGCTTATTATATAAATTTAATCAGCAGCTTTCCCTCTGATTTACCAGTTTAGTAACTCTCAAAAACAAATAAAGGATACCAAGTGAGGATAACCTATTGTTAATTAAGCCACATTGGCTTCCTTTTTGAGACAGTCACCAACCAGTCATCCCCTGTAGGATTTTTCCAGAAACCAAAGTCAAACTCAATAGTTGATGTAGAGTTTGAAGACGTCATTCATTACTTTTTGGAAAATCGGAACCTTTTTGCTCCTCAAGTCTTTTAGCACCTATCCCCTTCTCCATAGTCTTTCGAAGATTATTAGCTCTTAGTGATCTGTTTTTATTTTCCCCCAATAACCTGGCTTGCCATTTGCTTGAGTCTAAGTCTTTTAAATTAGTCAAGGCAACGAGTTGTTCTGTTATTCCCTTCCTCACTTACTGTGTATATCAACCCCATTTTTATTCTGCTCTTTTACATCCCAAAAACATTCTTCTTGGCAGAGAAAATGAGCAGCAATTGAGAGGTCAGTAGCTCTGCCCCTTTTCTGTGACCATCCCATCTAGCCCAGGTGCTGATCCTATCTGTTACCGGATCTCCATTTTTGCTATATTTAACCTAACCTCCTTCCCCACCCCACCAACTTTGTTTTCTTTAACTTTCCTGATCAGCCTCCTCTTATTCCAAGTTCTTGTGCCATGTTTCTTTATTTATCCTGCTACCCTTGCTTGTTTCTGTCAAGTTATCTGGATTTCTACTTGGCTACATTGTATCTTGTCAATTGATACAACTATGTATTTGGAAGAAATGATCATCGTAAAGATAGCTGACATTTATATAAATCTATAAGGTTTACAAAGTGCTATATAATTATGATAGATGTGTACAGTCAATATTATTATAACCATTGTAGAGATAAGGAAAATGAAATTCACATAGTTAAAGGGACTTGACCATGATCATTCACTTATTAAATGTAAGAAGCAGGATTTAGCCTCAGTTCTCTGAGCTTAACATTTTTCATTTGATTCAGTTGTTTTCTTTCCTCTTATTTCCCCAAGTTATTCTAAACAAGCCAGGTTTAATTTTATGCTTATTTACATATGCATAATTATGTGTGATATATGTATAATTTAAATAGACTATAATGTTTAACTGATATTATAGATGTCTGCCAAAATAGATATATGTATAATTTAAATAGAATATAATGTTTAACTGATATTATGCATGTCTGCCAAAATAGATGACAAAATATAATGATGTCTCTAGGAATTTTTCTCTGTTTTCTGAGATAGCTTATAGCTATCTGAAACTTCTCAAAAGCAAGAAAATCATTCTTTTCCCCATACATGCATATACATAATACAGATAAGACTAAGGAAAAACTACACTAACATAATCTAAATTTTTCATGCTTTGCTCATTTTATTAATGAGGTCAAAAATTTTATTCCATTGGGAAAAGAATGACCTCTCTTATTAGATGAGACATTTTTGTTTCTAAAACTTTCCAGTAAGACTCAGTGACTCTTTATACTAAACATAATGGAAATCAAAAAATAAATTGAGGAAATTGCTTATCTCACACAGGATACATACCAGAATTTTGATTTACTTGCTGTTCATAGAACACTCAACAAATCAAGGGATTTTAAAGAATTTAGTATCTATAAATTTTATAAATTGTTTCCTGTGCTTGGAACATATGCATCTCTACCCAATCCTTCATCTGTTAAATTTTTACACATTCCTTAAAGCCCAACTCTCATGCTGTCTCCTCCATGAAATCTTTCCAAATCCCCTTCTTCAATATCAATTTTTCTTCTGAGTCCTTCTATTGCATTTTGTTTTCGAAATCTCCTTATCAGAAAATACTGTATATTGGAGGTATCAGTGTTTATTTCTAATCCTGTTACTGGACTGTAAGTTCTGTGAGGGCAGAGACTGTGACCTACCTAAATTTCATATTTCCCACAATACTTAATACAGGATAAAGCTCATATTCTGAGTGAATAAATAAATTAATCTTAAATAAATAAAATTAATCTTGAAGTGATAATGAAGCCTTGCAGTTAAGCGAACAGAAAGGAGACTCTTAGATTTTCTAAATGCTTCTGACAGCCTCATCAAATTCACACATTCTTTTAAATCTTTCATTACTGTTTTTAATAATAGCAGATGTATATCAGTCCCAAAATTGCTGATCACATGCTTATCATTTCCATTTTGGAGTTTGTTTTTGTAATGGACTAAAGGTTCATCTGATTCTGTTTTTGGCTTCCTAGTCAGCCATTTGTGGTCCCAAGGAATTTAATATATGATTTGAGTGGTTCTTTTCAAAAAATATTAAATATATGTGTATATGAGTACTTATAAGAACTATTTTTCTTGCTTTCCTTTTAAGACTTCTTGACCAAGGAGGCCAGAGCATTAGAAAAGGCTTTTTATTGCTTGCAATTGTGAAAATATGAATGTAAAAAATGATGGTGATGTTAGTCATAAATTATCATCATTTTATTCTTTGCCCTTTGTATAATTACTGGTTGAAGTTGCTGAAGCCATTGACCATTTACTTAAGGTTGAAATGAATCCCTCCTTACCTGAATTTCCAACTGAAGAACAGTTTTTGAGGGCCATTAGGCTCCTTTCATGTGGCAAAGAATCTGGTGCTGATTCTATTCCAGTTGAGATGTACAAGGAAGGGGGCCAAAGCTCATACAAAAACTGAAATTTTCCAGGTTATATGGCAAGAGGAGGTTATCCCCCAGGAGTTCAAGGATGCCTCCACTGTCCATCTCTATAAGAGTAAAGGGAAAAGATTGTCCTGCAACAATCACAGGGGGATCCATCTCTCTTAGTCATTGTTGGCAAAATTCTTGCTAGAGTCCTCCTTAATAGGCTCATTCTTCACCTGTAAGAAGGGCACATACCTGAGAGCCAATGTGGCTTCAGAGAGGGCCAAGGAACAGTTGATATGGTGTTTTGCTGCCCAAGAACTCCAGGAGAAACGCCAGGAGCAGAAGAGAGGTCTATAAACATCTGTAGATCTGACCAAGGCCTTTGACACTGTTAGTCATGAGGGCTTATGGAAAACTATGTCAAAATTTGGTTTCCTGAAGTTCATCAATATTGTACGTCAATTTCATGGTGGCATGTTTGCCCAGGTTCTGGATAATGGACAAAGCTCTCATGCCTTCCCAGTTACCAGTGGAGTGAAACAGGGCTGTGTGCTTGCTTCCACGCTTTTTAACAAGATGTTTTCAGCCATGTTGACAAATGCTTTCAATGAGGATGAACACGGCATCAAGGTCAACTACCATACTGTGAGTTCTTCAATTTGAAAAGGTTACAAGCCAAGACCAAAGTGGAGGGAGTGTTGATGCATGATTTTCTGTTTGCAGATGATTATGCACTCAATGCAGCCTCTGAAGCTGAGATGCAACAAAGCATGGATCAATTCTCTGCTGCCTTTGCTAATTTTGGCCTAATAATCAACACCAAAAAAGCACAGATGCTCCATCAACCACCACCACCACACCATCCTTAAGTGGAACCATCAGTTACAACAAATGGAGAAGTTATGAATGCTGTGGATTGACAATGAGGTTGATGCACACATTGCCAGAAATTGAAGTTTATTTTTACACAAAATATATTATTACAATAGATTGTTTTTCCTCTTTTCCTTTTTTTACTACAGAGATAATAAAATTTTTTAATATTTTTATATAACACACTCCCAAACAATTTATATGTACTACCACCTACTTCATATATATTCAGTGTTAATGGGAACACGGAAGCCTCTCAGGTTTGGTAGGGAGTTGGGAGGGAGGGGAGGATCCAAGTCTGATGTGATTAGCAAGTTTCCATAATTAGGCTAGAATAAGTAGGTCGCTTAAATGAGGAATTCTGAGCGGATACTCAGCTAGTGAAGTACTCTGAGCAAGTGAGATGGAGAGTACATGTAATAAGTGTGACTTTAATAAAACTTTTATAAATGGTGATCAAGTTCAAGAAATCTAATCATGTAGTGTTTATCAATTTCTAGCTGTCTTCAAAAATATGTGTCTGAGGAAATTTCAGTTCCAAACTAATGTTACGAAAAATTTTCTTGGAACATAATCAGTTCTTGTGAAATGAGACTTTGATAAAAATTTTTCTTTCCATCCTGTACTTAGATCATTTTAATAGTTATATGTGTAATTATGTCCAACTGAAAGATCATTACATTTTCTACTTTATTCCTTTTGGTGAGTATGCAGAATTTCTACTAATATCTAGTTAAAGCTTACAGATAAAGTAAAACAGTTCCAAGAATAATTTCATCCATAGTCTATTTTGTTAGTGATTTTTATATTCCTAGAAGGCACTGGTTCTTCCTTTGACATTTTCATAATAGCTTGAAAAAATCATAATCAGAATAATAAAAATAACCCTTTCGACTGAAAAGTTACATCAAGAAGAATTCTCAGATCTGTTTTGTTTACTTGCATAGCTACCAATCCTAATGGTAACCATTTTTTACGTTGATAATATATCATCATCATTTTATCTATTTTCATTGTAGAGAAAGTAAGACTACTAGAAAGTTGAATGACTTGTTCTACACAGTCAATAACAACGTTAACTCTTTTATTCATTCTAATCTCTAAACAGTAATACGAGCTGACTTTAGTGTTTACACAGTACTGATGTATTTCCTCATTTGATCCCGATAGGTTATTATGTAGTTAGGGCAACTAATATTATCTCCATTTTATAGATTATGAAACTGATGCTCAGTGAAGGTTAAATAGCTTGCTACAGTCAAACATTCATTAAAGTTCAGAGGAAGGGTTTGAACCTAGCCTTCAAGACTAACATTCTTACTACTGTACCACACTGCCTCTGTGGGCAATACCCTCAATGACACAAATTTAAATTCCAGCTTCTTCTCTTCCCCACAGCAGAATTGTAGAGAGTAACTCCTTTGTATGATCCAAGAATTATTATATATCCTAAACAATTTACTACTTTTGTGTATACCAACCAAGGTACTCCTCATCTATGTCTTATTATCCTTAGCCTTGGTCTATGATGCCCTTAAATGTATGATTTCTGTACTTGGAGATAGAGGGAAGGAACTGAAATTCCTTATATTTGAATGATTGTATAAATGATCCATGTTGGATAACAGCAGAAATGTTTCAATTCCATGTTAATATACTGATATTAGACTCAATCTTAGGTTCCTCAAATTTAATTTCTCATATCATGATTTAATTATTTAACTTTTTGCAGACCAAGTTCCTGAAAGGCAGTGGTCCGTTCCCTCCAAAGAAGTTCTGTAGTTTAAGCCTGTTATTCATTAATATGGGAGTTGAAAGGGACATTATTTTATTCCTGACAAGAAATTTGAATCCTTCCTATAGCACCCATGACAAGGGACCATGCAGGCTTCCTTTGAAGACTTCTAGTAACAGAGAACTCACTGCTTTTTGAGGCAACTCTTTCTAGTTTTGAAAAAACCTAATTCATTGACTTAGTTTACATAAAAATGATGGATTGGAAGAAGGTAATAGATAATAGTAGAGAATTATTTTAAGTACGTAAAAAGTATTTAAAGATTGAATTCAAATTTGCAGGAGTGTTTCTTGTATTTTTTTCCACTTGACAAGGCAGATTTTATAATTTTAAACTCCTCTGAAATTTAAGCCTTTTCCAGAAGCTAACACATAATCTTCTTTTGAACCAAACAGATATAAAAAGTAGGGGGAAAAAGGCCATTTTTAAAAAATACACTGACATTTCCCAGTGTCTCTTGATACAAACTGGTTATGTGCTGGCGCAATGAAAAAGATATAAATCAAAGAATCCGCAAAGGAAAGCTTTTGCATCAAAAGTTGGATTCGCATCAATGAATCTCCAAAAAGAAAAGTTGGATATATATCAGAAATTCAGTAGAGGACTAGATAGCAGCCAAGTCTTTAGAGGAGAATGTGTCAGACAACTTGCCTAAGGAAATGAATTGGAGAGATGTAGAAGAGAAGTTGAACCTTGGGGGTTGATGACTATTCAATTCTAGTATAAAATAAAAACATTTCACTGATTAATGTTAACCTTGATTCATAATTCATTAAAACACTTCAGAAAGGATATTCCAATAAAGGATTTAAAAAAAACTAATCTAACTGCATATATCCACCAAAGATTATTGTATAATGAATATTTTGAAAAAAATAGAGGATATTCCTTAAAATTTAAGTGATCTGTATAACCTTTAAAAGCTCCATTGCTGTATAATTATTAGCCTAAAATGTTCAGATTAATTGTGCTTTATGTTAGTATCATGTAATAAAGCAGTGAGTAGATTGTAAGGTACAAACTACTGGATGGATAAAAAAAATTGATTGTTTTTTTTAAAAAGATGATATTTATATTTGACTAGTCACATACAGTAATCCAGTTTATTTGCCATTCTGTTATGCCAGCATGTGTTTGTATTTTGAGAAAAGAACCATATACATGTGAGTACTAATACAGTCACATGCTGTACTAGACTTTTTTTTTTTCAGTCTAGTAGAGCAGTCCCCTTAGCCATCTTCCCTGCTAGACTGTTTTTGATGAGTCAGAGGTCTTAAGTTATTGTTACCACAACCAATATGATGCCTTAAAAAAGAATAGATACTCGATTGATATTGTCTGACATCCTCTTGCTCGTCTTTTTACCCGTTTTTTAAAGCCTAAATCAAACTATCCTTCCAGATGTCCTCAATAAAATTCTACCCCTAAAGCACTTTGTTTTTCAATTCTCTAATGTACTTGTAATATGGAATATTGTGCCAACATGATTTCTCTTAAACCTGTAGTTGAAATCTGTCAAAGTCCAGCACAGTGTCTATATAGTAGGTACTTAATAAATATGTTAAGTTGAATTGAACAAATGAAATATCCCATATGTACTGAAATAGTGTGGCACAGAATTGATTTTTACGATGTTTTATTTTTCATTTAAATATAAAATAACTCTTCTGTGAAAAGATTGTTTGAGGTCATAGGGTCATAAATCTAGTGCTACAATGGAAAGAGTACTATACTGGTTTTGATTCTGAATATCATCTCCACTAATTAATACCAACATGAAATAATGACATTGAGCATGTCACTTAATTTCTCTTGGTCTCAAGTTCCCATCAGTAAAATGAGTTTTGGATGATACAGCCTTTGTAGAAAGAAACTTCAGAGGCCAAAACACCTTCATTTTACAGATGAGGAAACTAAAAGAGCTAAAGTGATTAAATTGTTTGCATACAGTCACAGAGGGGTTGTTAGAGGCACAAGGTTAAAAAAAAAGGAAAGAAATACTGTTGGAAAACTTGGATATTTAGAACTCCTGCTCAATAAACCTACTCTACCCACAACTTGTTCTGTGCACCCACTGGCACGAGCACAAGGAGACTGTGAAAGCTTATGCTTCAAGACCCCGTTTTGAAGGTTCCTTCCCAGTGCCCCAAAGAAGGAATTACTGTCTTATTTCAGAAGAAGATATCTACCCTGCATCTCCCTAAAGAACAAGGCAGCACTGCTTCTGCCCAATTACTCAAAGGAAAGAGAAAGCAGGATAAATGATGTCAGTAATGTGTAGCATCATGCCAAGGTAGCTACTGCAAAAGAGCTTCCTTGTTTGAAGGAAAAGAGCCCAAAACCTAGATGGACCAGTCTTCTCCCTTCAGAGGTTACTGTGAACAGGTACTGAGAGACCCATGCCTCCTATGTGAGAGGGTTGAAAATAGCCAACTTTGGGGGCTTGAAGCAAAAACAAGTAAAATTTAAAGAGAAGCCACATAATATGTGCAAATATTGTACTTTGAAGGAAAATGAGCCAAAAAGCCCTTATCAAATAAACTTCTCAGAGATCTTAGAACAAAAGCAAAGAACTGTACAGTGGTTCAAAAGAAAAATAAAACATTTTTTTAAATTAGGAATGAAATTTTATGAGTCCTTCATTCAGAATTTAAAAACACAAACTATAAGCCATAGAACTTAGAACCTAGAAGACGTAATAATCTCTCCAAAGAAACAGAAGCCCAGAGAAAGAGAATAGTAGATTTAGTTCACAGAAATACAGAAGTGAGGAAAATTTGGACAAAAGATACAAAAGGGAACAATTTCAAAATAACCAACCTAACGTAAACAAAATAGTGATACTACAAATTAGGAAAAAGGAGTACAATTTCATATAGAGGCTTGAACGTTAAGGAAAAAAAAGATGGAAAGAACAGCTGAACTGAACCTGTTCATAGAAGATTGGACCATATGAATTGGACTATATGTAGATGAGGCTTATATTTGAGGGTACTGAGAGATGAATTATCAGATATTCTGAGAAAAATGTGTAAAGTGTATTAGTAAAGGAAACCAGAAGAGGAGATGATTCAGTTATGTAATGAAGACAACAGGTAAAAAAGCTCGATAAACTGTATGCTGCATTGGCTACCAAGTATGTTGCTAGACTTAGAAGACCCAACACCCCTCAAATTTTTGGTAAACTTTCCATGAAGGATTTTTGGTAGGACATGAAAAAAAAATCAATCTAGATTAGTAGATAGAGTTGGGTTGCAATCTGTATCATTAAAAGGAACACCCTCATTAATGAGACTACAGATTCAGTGATGCTGAATTCCAATTCTTTCTAGATCACCTGAGCCCTGAACTCTTTAGAACCTTGAGTCCTAAACTTCCCTTCAAAAAAGATAGGAGAATGAGATAAAGGAGTAAACTAGGTGAAATTTCAGCCACTCCCTTGGGGTTGTGTATTGGAATGATTCAATAACAAGATAATGAAGAAAGAATTAAAGTGAACCTCCCATGGTTCCCATAGAAGCAGCTGGTGGTACAGTGAATAAAGGACTGGAAGTCAGGAATATTTGAGTTCAAATCCAGCCTCAAACACTTAGCTGTGTGACACTGAGCAAATCACTTAACCTCTGATTTTTTTCAACTGAAAAATAGGGATGATAATAGCAGTGACATAGCAGGGTTATTATGAGGATCAAATGAAAAAACTATTTGTAAAAGTGCTTAGCACAGAGCCTAGAACATAGTAGGTATTATTTACATGTTCCTTTCCTTCTCTTTCCCCCTAGGAATAGCAGGAGAAAATTATGGTTGAAAAGAGCATCTAGAGCACATACTATCAGTGATGGGAGATAGTTATGGTTGAAGAAGCATTAACAGTGAGAAAAGGTCAAGATAAAGGGCCATCAGCATTAGAAGGGGCTTAAGAAGTCCACTGATATCTGCCATGGTCTTGAATTCTAACAAAACTGTAGGTACCAATGGCTATGATGGCAGGTATAGTGGGACAGCAGTGGGCATTTACATATATAGTCCCTTCATAAGTAGACTTACTGAGTTGGTAATCACCTTCATATTTATAGTCATGCGTTTAAAAAGTATTAATTGAAATTCATTGTGTTATCATATCTGCAAGAAGTTGCCAAAAGTGGGTTCACTTTCTAAAAATGCAGTAAAATTTCTCTTCATCATATTAAATGGCAGTGGAAGGGTGGGGTTTGAAAGCTAACCTGAACTGGTAAAAACAACAGCAGCAGCAGCAGCAACTAAGTTTCATAATAATATTTTCAAGGATATAGATGTATTAAATGTGGTATAGCTGAAATGGAGATGAGATCTAGGTTACCCTCCAAGCTAATAGTCGGTAGTCAATAAATATTAATTACCTGCTATGTATCAGGCACTATGCTAAGATCTAGGGATATGAAGAAAAGTGTGGTAGTCCCTGCCTTCAAGGAACTCATAGGGATCTCATACGGAAGATAACACACAAAAAGAAGCTAAAAAGGTATATGGGGTTGGGGGGCAGTATCTATGACGATGTCTTGCACAGAAGGAGTAAAATACTTGAGGGTATGTCAGTTTCAAAGTTGATTTTATCCTGCAGAATGAGGAGCCTCGAGATCTAAGAGGCCAACCAGATGGGAAGTGATGAGGTGAATTTCCTGAGAGCCCTTCTTAAAAAAAGTTAAAGGACTAGAGAGGACTTCTCCAATGTCTGACCTCTACCCTCCTCAAACAAAGGGTCCCAGAGGCAGAAAGTGCATGTTTCAGAATTGATTTCATCTTACAGAATGATGGGTTTCTGGATATCATAAGAACCAAGAGGTCACCTAGGTGGGAAATGTAACACTAACTGTGACTTCATTAAATCATTATGTCCCTAAGTATTTTTATCTGTAAAATCAAGAATAGTGCAACCCTACCTATTTCTTAAGGATATGGGGAGATCTTCAAAAGCACTTTGAAAATCATAAAGCGTTATATATAGGTGTAATTAGTATTATTAACTAATCTTACAAAGGTTAATTAGCCATAGTCCTTAGGGAACTTACTTTAAGGTTTAGTAAGAAATGATGTGTAGATATCACATTGTTTTTATGTAAATTGCCTTATAGTTCTCAAGTAGTTGAAATAATAATTATCTCTGAAATCTTACTACCTATTTGCATATTGACCCTTTCTTTTATTCTTAATGCAAAAGTAAATTTCATGAAAAAAATAAGTCCTAATTAAAAGAATATGAAGTAATACAGTTTCACTGTATAAAGATGTTTATAGGTATGGATTATTAACCAAAATTTTCTGCCTAATGACTGAGGAAAATAGACACGTACTCAGGGAATTAGGTGTCTCCCACTTAAAAGAAATTTAGGAGAGAAATCTAGTAAGAGTTGCCTTTTTGGTGGCATTTTTCTCCTGTAGAAGTTTATGATGTTTAGATACTGGCTTTATCTAATTTAATACAGTTGAATATTTACCTATTTAAAATTAATAAAGGAAATTTTTAATTGTTTGACTCAATCCTACAGAATTGTTTTCTTTTTTCTTTTGAGATAAGTATCTGGCAAGGATTCTTAATCTTTCTGTGTGTCATGGACCCCTTTAGCACTCTGATGAATCCTTGGCCCTCTTCTCAAAATAATGTTTCTAAATGCATAAAATACTTTGACTTACAAAAGGTTAGTCTATTAAAGTACCGTCATTAAAAGGGGCCATGAAGAGTTGGATGAGACTAAATAACAGCAACAAAAATAAATAAATAAAGGCTGATTTGTTTTCTGCAAGTTATAGATTATATAAGTGATACTTGTAGATTTCTTCAAATTCTACCATATTGCCCCATTCCGTAGACCTATTTAAGTTATAAAGAATTGAGATTTGGTTAATGTGTACACCACTTCATTGGTTATTTGATACCTTCTTTAAACTAAGTAGCCATAAAAAAATGAAATTAAGAGATTGTATTGTTTTCCTGGGGAGATGGTCACTGTTCTTAATCATTGTCACTGCCCATCTTTTGCTCCTTGCTTCCATACTGTAGTTTAGTTCATCTTTCTAATGGTTTCCTATCTGTGAGGCTTTTCTTCTCACAGAATGGCTTTAGTCTTGCAGATTCCAAGTATTCTTTTCCGTATCATCTATAGTATATCATAGGCACTTAATAAATGCTCTCTTCTGCTTCCAAAGGACATTATGAATAACAAATACCCTTTAATACTGGTCTCGATAAGGGAAAAGCAACTCCTCCCATAAAGATTGCTGTTATTGCGGTCTAATTTGGTGTTGACAATGCGAAATGTTAACAGGGTCCAATTTTTACAGTTATTTCCATGGCTTTGGTGGCACAGGACAGTGTTGGATGTGTGCTTTGAATTTGTGTTCAAGTTTCAAAACGTTTCATTTTCGTTTCTCTGTATCACTGTACCAGCTCTCATGCACTTCGTAATGGATTAGTATTGGATTTTGCCAAAGGATTCTGGCAGTAACTATTCTCTTAGTTATAATGTAGCAAGCAGACAAGTAATAGTGATAGGTCCTACTGCCAAGGGATTTAGTTTGTCTCTCAGTTTTAATATGATGGTTAAAATTGAATGTAAAGTTGATCAGGAAAGAGCAGAGCTTGTTTTCCATCTCTTCAAAAATTCAGTTAGTTAACAACTCTCTAAATAAAAATTATTGCAGCTTGTTCTTTACTCCTGAAAAGTCATTCAACTGGGTCATCAGTTTTCCCAGGAATAATGATTTTTTTTTTATTCTTGTCATCTGAGAGTTGTCCATTTTGCCAGAATACTTCTTGTCTGTTGGGAAATGAAGCTGTTCTGATAAGAAGGTGGTGGGGATCTATCTGGAAGAGTTTATATTGTGTTGTAAAGGTTCCAAAAGGTGTTAAGATTTCCCTGGAAAACAAAAATAACCTTCCTTGTATAACTCACAGAGATTTGTGAAATGTATATTACCTTTTATGTGGTGACATTAACCTAATAATTTTTCCTTTTTCACAAATTCCACTTCACGTGCATCTTTACAATTACCAAATTAAAATCTTGAAAGGGGAAAAAAAGCATTTTTTTCCTTCATACTTGACAACTTAGTTTTCCTAGTTTGCCCTTCCTCAGAGAGGCAAAGGTATAGAGACAGCTTAGTATTATGAATGGAAAGTGTGCTGGTTTTGTAGTAAGGCAACCGTGGGGTGAAATCCCATCGCTTACACTTCATTAGCTTTGTCACTCTGGACAGGTCACTTAACTTCTCTTTGTAGCTGACAACTTCCTTTTAAGTCATAGGGTGTATGTCAGTCTTCAGCGATGTATAGTTCCCCACACTAATGAAATCACAATCAGGATTTGTATCGTAGTCATTCTTAAAATAATTGTTTTTTAAACTATAACTTTGTAGGCAGCATTTCAAGGGTGAGATTACCAAATTTCAAGAAGTTTTAATTTTTATATATAAGTAGTTCTTCCTAGTGTCCAAACAAAAATTAGTTCTGCAATAGTACTATGTCCCTTGTTCCTATTTTGCAAATAAAGTCAACTGCTTTATTTATAACTGTTAATTTAAAAGATTTCACATTTTGTCCATGTTTTTCCTTAACTTGTTAGGTTGTTGTTTCTTAATCACCAAATTGTGTACTGGTAGCTGTTAAAGACAGAAATAATGCCAGTCAACAGAACAGGGTGGATAGTGGGCATTGCCATTATAAAATAAGTACTTACAAAGTAAATATCTCATGAAAAAGCATGCCATCAATTGTATATTCAGTACTGAAATTAGAATTTTCACTTACATTTTAAATTAGAAAAATATCTGGTTTGGGGAATGAAACAAGAGCCTTTAAGATAAAGTATACATGTTGCTAGAACATCCAAGTAGTAAAAATATCAAGAAATAAAATCTTCAGTCACTGCAGAAGCAGAAAATATCCACAAAATACTGGAATGGAAAACAGATCATATGAACTAACACAGAATGGTACCCCCAAATTGTGGCAGGATCTTCTATCATTTAGAATACTCGATGTTACGCTAAAAGTTAGAAATAGTTATGATTTGTAACTTAATTTTTATTTTCAGTTCCAAATTCTTTTGCTCTTTTCCACAGCCTCCCTCATCCATTGCAAAGGCAAGAAATAAATTCCCTTTATACATATGAAGTCATGCAAAACATTTGGAAACAGTTATTATGGGGAATCTGAAGATTATGCTTTTTAGTTTGTAATTGAAAGAGTCCAGAAATTCTTTCTGAATAAATCACGGTTTTATAAGTAAAATTTTCCTTTGTTCTATGTAGAAATAGCCTGATTTACAAATAATAATGAAAAATATCTGAATTATTTCACCCTCCCTTGAGTCTGAATAATCAGGTTATTATTTCAGGATATTAAGTCAACAAAATCATATTTCCATTTCTTTTATACTCAAAACACCATTAACAGCATTATTTTTTTAATTATAATTTTCCTCTAATTTATAAAAATAGAGAAATAATCTGGGAAAAAAGATAATATAATTCCACTCAGTTATCATTAGTGAGACATTTGAGAAGATATGTCTTGAATTGTTGAAGTAGTAACTATTAGCTGGACTTATCAGATAAACAAACATTTATCTAATAAATATTAGATAAATTGTGACTTCATAGCTCTCAGAAGAACAAGTGGAATACTAAGTAGGTGAATTATCAGCTGTGGTTACTGTTAGTTTTTTCCTTAACTTTTAAAAAAAAATTCTATGTTGCTATTGTTGTTACAAGAGAGGGCACAATTCTGAACTATGTGGAGGTATGGAGGGAGGGTTCTATTCAGAAATTACTGAAGTAGAAACATCTCCTTGATGGTATCCATCACTCTACTTTTTCTCTCGAATGTTGCAGCCTATTCATTCATACTCATCTTGATTTTCCTCATTGTCCTTTTGGGGACTCACAGATTTAATCCTTCAGAGATTAATCTATGACTTGAACATACCGCTGGCTTCACCAGAAGAGTACCTATAAGGAATAGGAGCCTTTGTTTCGAGTCTTAAAAACACTATACGATATCCTAAAAGTCATCTAGGCTACTCTTTTCTCTTTGATTCTGGAACTAGTTCTCTGTCTGTCTCTAAAATCTGTCTAACATCAGTATAGCAGCTCTTTTGGCTGCCCCTCTACCTGTTTATCAGTATCTCGATGATAGGCATCTTTTAGTTTCTTGATATTTGATATGTGGATAATAATACAAGTGATTTTGGTTCTCACTTATGGGGTTACGATCTGGGGGAGGGGGCTTAATACCCCATCTGGAGGGCTTTATCTCTTCCCTTTATATTCTGCACTGAATATTCTCTATTCCAGTAGCAAGCATCTTTGGTGAACATCCATCTTCCCATTTTAGTCCTCACCTGATGTTAATAAGGATCATTGAACTAAGTTTATCTCTGTTTTACACCTTCAAAAGTTTTTTGGATGAATCTGACACGTGTGCAGAAAACAAGGCCTTCATGAAGGAGAGCCTTTGAGACATTTCATTATTTTGCTCTTACCAAAGAGGACAGTTTTAAAAAAAGAAATAATAGCCCAGCAGAATGTTGTCTTCTCTATTACAGAGTTTTGTTTGTGAAAGCTTGCCTGCTCCTATAGTATATATCTAATTAGGTATTCCCAAAGTATATATGCTGATTATTGTAATAAATATGTTGTCAGGGGTGAAAGAGTTACTGGCATACTCTCAGTCACTTTTGTGCAGAGGTAGGAGATAATAATGTATGTGATTTCCTGTCCCTCCCCCCAAAGTATTTGGTATTCTGCCTCCCCCTCCACTGTATAGATATCTTGTGAATCACTCCCTCTAGCACAGATTTAACATATTTGTGGGATCTTTGTTCTAGTCTTAACTGCTCTTCTCACCTTTCTTTTCTACTTGTTTATATATAGTACATCAGGGAACGTAATGTTAGAGTTCAAATGTTAGAACTCCACTGTCATTGACAGAGAAGAATATTAGAGAAATCTTGACATTCATGTGTTCACTGTCCTTTTAGTTTCATTCTTAAATGACCTCAGGTTGGTCAGCTTTTGTTCAGCCTCTTTCCAAGTTTCCAGAAAACTTATTTTTCTTCTACTTCTTCTTGTCACTATCCTCTTCCATAACAAATTTTAAAACAGACTTATTGAATATTCTCTGAGCTTAATATGGAGATCAACCTCTAGATTAGGACATTTCTAGGCCCTTTTTACTTCTTCACTGTGGTGATTTATTTTCTTTCATTAAACAAAGTTAGAAATGGTAGTAACCTTTGTTGATGTCTCAATACTTTTTATTCATTTCCAATTTAATGTTGTTTTTGTTGTTCAGTAACGCCCTCATTTTTGGCAAAGATTTGTTTGCGATGTTCTTCTCCAGCTCATTTTATAGACGAAGAAACTGAGGTAAACAGAGCTTAGTGACTTGCCCAGGGTTGCACAGCTGGCAAGTGTCTGAGGTCGGATTTGAATTCAGGAAGAGGAGTCTTCCTGACTTCAAGCCCACCACTCTGTGCACTATGGCGCCACCTACCAATACCTTGTCTAAATAGTTTAGGTTGGAGATGGCACAATCCAATGCATACTGTCTGGTTTGTTAATCCTTTGTTTAACTTAGTATTGATTTTGATCTTTACTCCAACAAGTTAGTGGTTTGTTGGTACACAGCTGATTTGGAAAAGACACATCTGAAATCAGTTATGTTTCTTTGCTACTGAAATAGAATTTTTTTTGTATGTGTGATGGTTTTGACACTTGTCATGTCTAGCACTTTTTGAAGAAAGTATTCAAGATGTATGAGCAGAGAAGATCATTGTGTGATCTATAGGTCTTTGTCTTCTCTGTTTTAATTTACTTGTGAGCAATGTATTTCAACCTATTTTTGCTCTTATCCTCTACGTCCACTTTTGAATTTTAAGAGGCAAGTACTAAAATACGTGTGGATTCCATTTAGAGAGTCTTATCAAGTTCTTGATAGAATTTCTCTACATCCTTATCCTTTGCCACAAATATCATTTAAGCTGCAATTTTCTTTATAGTGATCTTTTAAAAAATGTTTAGCGCTGGAATTTGAGATGAATACTGTCCCGTGAAAAGATGCGTTCTCTTGCCTTTGGGTGCACTATAAAGCTAAATAAAAGCTAAAATACTATGGTGAAACATCAGAGAATTACTTTATGGATATTTTAATTGAATTTATTGATACGTCTCCTTTTTAAATAAGGATACTGAAGTAGTGATATATATATATATGTACATATACACATTTTTAAAAGCAATATTGATGGTAAAAAATGTATTATATGACTCCCCAACCCTGGTTGTGGCAATATTCATCTGTGTTCAGCTAGTGCCCCCAAGGATATGAGGACACTAAAATCATCACTTGAATGTTCAAGTTAGAAAAAACATTAGGAATCATCTAGTCTTAACTACTTTTACAGATAAAGAAACTGATCCTCAGAGAGAATAAGTGGAAGTAGAGAATGCAGCCCAATTATGTTAACTCTTGGTACAGTGATCATCGTCGTTTCTTCATGTATCCCTGTTTCCTGGGTGTGTAGAATCGAGCATGTTACGTAGAGTATGTTAAACAATAGAAAACTATACGCAAGACAACTTGTTCTATTTTTTGGTAGGAAGTTAGTTTGAGCAAGAAGCAAAGATATAAGAATCAGGTATATCTATAGATACATAGATCTGTTTGTATTCCTCTTGCTTTCTACTTGTCTCCAGGAAGATGGATCAGTCAGTTCATAAAAATTTATTGATATGTATTATGTGTCAGGCGCTGCTAAGTGCTGGGGATACAAAAAAAAGGCAAAGGACCTGTCCTTGACCTCAAAGAGCTCACAATCTGATGGGAGAAGAAACTGAAAATCAGGTGGGAAAAGATAGGGCCTGATGAAGTCCTGAAGCCGGTAAGAAATTCTGGCCTGGGCCTCTTCCTTACAGGGAAGACCTGGAAGGAACCCTGCTGTGTGAAAAGCAGGTGAAAACTGTAATTTTATACAGAAGGGTGCTGCTTTGTGAGTATACACATAAGATTATATCGCTCACACAAGTTAAAGTTTCTAACACAGACATATCCATCACTGACAGGTAATCCAGTTTAATAACTTGACTTTGAAACTAGAAACAAAACCTGTTTGGAGATATACCTCAAGAAATCTTGATTTAGACTGAGAAGTTCAGAAGGCCTGAGAAAAATGAACAGCAGAGAATCGGAGGGGGAGTCAGGGCAGTGGAATCTCAGGTAACTTCTTCTGTTGATATAATTATGTTTATCTGAAAGTTTCGACATTCCAAAGATTTTACAAGTGATAATTTTTGTTATTGTTGTTATAGTATCATTATACTCCTTAATTTATATTTCCTTTTATTGGAAAGGAAACATTTTATTTATTAACATATGTATTCCAAAATCATCATATGAAATCAGTTACTATAAAGTGTCCCAAAAGTCTTAGTTCAGTTTTATGCTGTTAAAACTTATAAAACTCTAAACTATTAAAGTTTGAAACTGCACTAATATTGTAGGAATGACAACTCTGTATTATGTGTTGAAAGCACTGGAGACTGAATTGTATCAAAATAGAGACATGGAATTTTGAAATGGTTGGCTTTCTTACTAATTACTACCCAGAGTCTTTGCAGTTGGTATCTGAAACCACTAACCCAAATACTAATCAGATGCAGTGAGCTATGTAGCTGTTCTTTAAAAATAAACATTTAAGAAGGAGGCTGTATTGTGGCAGCCTAGAAATCACAAAACCAAGCGTAATTGCCATGATGAGCTAGCTCCTCAACGGCCCTTAGTTACCAATATTACCTTACTTTGAATGAGTTGAACATTTGCCCTTTGAACGTCCTCTCAGGCCACTTGGAGTTTTCCCACACTGTGGTTTGAAGAAACATAATTCAGAAACCTCAAATAACTTGTTTGGGGTCATGCAGAAATTTAGGGAATGATACTGGGATTAGAACTCAGAATTTCTGAGGACTTTTTGGCAAACCATATTATTTTTTCTTTTAAACAAGCCCTAATTTTAGCTTTAAGAGCTTTCTTTAGAAGTTCTGACCTATTGTGTTATGCTTCTGGACTAATCAAGAACTCTTCTCAAGTAACTCATGCTCCTGCTAGCAAACTTAGTCCTGTGGGACTGTCCCAGTTAGCTTCTGGATTACACTTATGCAGAAAGACTCTGCCTCAAGGCTTTGTCCTTTAGATCTGTCATCGCATCTCTTTCCTGTAGTGCCAAGCAGGGTCATAATCTTTGCCTCAGGGTTCCCTGCTACAGATTCTCTATTCCTGGGTGGGGGAAGAAAGAACCTAAAATTTTTGCATTTTTCTCATCTATGTCCCCCAATTTAAGGAAGCCTGGATTTGAGCTTTAAAAGAAGCCTTCCTCTGTTTTGTTTTCTTTTTTTTTTAAGTTGGTGTGGCTTATTTAAAAGGCTGTGCACTTAGTCTTTCTCCTGGGATGTTACACTTCAACCTTTTGCAGTGCATTTGTAGAGCCATAGGAGCATTTCTTCTCATAGGAAGGGAGCTTGAGCTCCCAAGTCACTCTCCAAGCTGACCTTCAGTGAATGGGTACAATGGCTTCATTACTCAAGGGGGGGCTAAAAAGTAGCTCCAAGTGTTTCTACTGATGAGATGAAGCTGTTTTCTACCTTTGAATGGAAAACTTGGAGAACACAGGAATATGGTTTCTGGGCCGCATTTATGAAGTGTCTGGCTATTCTGAACACAGCAGTGAATGGCAAATTATATTAAATATTAGTATTAGTAGCATATATTTATATTGGTCCATATACTTTATGAAATGAAGACTATCTCTTCAGGCTAACGCATTTGGAAATCTTGCTCTCAAAAACAGTTTATTCAGGATAGCAGGCTGACAAAGTACTGTGTCCCCTAAGGTTGGCTTCTTGTCTGCGAACAATAGACTGAGATGCTCTGCTACAAACCATGGATTCACCTTTGGCAGGAGAAATCCCTCTGAAATATAAGGTCATATATTCAGCCACCTCCTTACAATTTTATCCGGTTTCTAATATGATATAATAGCCTAATTTGGCTTCATTTTTTTTTTTTTTGTGGTTTGCATAACTAGAAATGTTGTCAGTGCCAAAAATATATTCAGCAGTGGGGATGCAAAAACCATATATTTATTTTGTCTTTGTATGATGTATGAAACCTATCTATAATTTAAATATGGCATATTGAGTATTTCAGTAGAAGTGTTCTTTCTCTCTCTCTCTCTCTCTCTCTCTCTCTCTCTCTCTCTCTCTCTCTCTCCCTCCCTCCCTCCCTCCCTCCCTCCCTCCCCTTTTTTTCCCCGACTCTACATTTGGGCTAATCAAGCAGCAGCTGTTTCTAATATTTTGCTTTTTTCCCAAGACCAGACCACTCCCCCCTCCTCAACCATACCCTTACCTCCTTTGCTTACAGAAAAAGATAACTTCTTTCTTCAGTGACAAAGTTGGAGACATTTCAATTCCATTCACTTTAACAAAAATTATTAGGTGCTTACCATGATCAAGGGTATGTGCTAGGTACTAAGAATTCAAAGAAAAAAATTGTAATAGGTCCTGCCTTGAAGGAGATTATGGTCTCCAAGGGGAAGGGGTGGTGATATGCAGCATATACATAGATTGAAAATACAAGATAATCGGAAGAAGGGAACGGAACTCACAGCTAGGAGGCAAGGATCAGGAAAAGGCTTCACAAAATAGGTATCCCCGATTGAGCCTTGAAGGATGGGTTGAAGTCCTGACGGGCTTCAGAAAGGCCAAGTGCATGGGTGGGGAAGGGCAAGAATAGAAAGGAGGACAAGACAGTCTATGGGAAGATGTACACATGAAAGATTGAATGCTGAGTTTGGAGAATAGCAAATAAGGCAGTTTGCACTGACCATAGAATGTGTGAAAAGGAATAATACAAAATAAGTCTGAAAAGATATTCTGGAGCCTAGTTATATATGGAATGATTTAAATCATAGGATGAGAAGATTGTATTTTATCCTAGGAGACTGATAATTTTTAAACAGGAAAGTGAAACAGTCAGACCTGAGCCTTCAGAGGAATATTTTGCCAACTGTGTGGAGGATAGATTAGAAACGGAAGAGACTAAGAACAGGGAGAGATATTAAGAATCTGTTTCCCTGGGTTAGAAGTGATGAGGGCATGAATGAGAGGAGTGAACATGCTATTGGAGAGAAGGGAAAGGATGAGTTAAAATTATAAAATTTTGCAATTATTTGGATATGGGAAAGGGGGAGGAAGAGGGGAGAGTTAAGAATGATGTAAAGGTGATGAACCAGGGTGACTAAAAAAATGGTAGTCACTTCAACTGAAATAGGGAAGTTTGGAGAAGGAAGTATAGGAGGAATAAGATTTTTTTTTTTTTCTTATTTAAGTGTGAGACACAGATGGCACATACCAGTGGAGATGGCCAAGAGATAGAGGATGCTGAGGCCCTAGAGTTCAAGAGAAAGATTAGGGCCGCATTTGAGAACTCATCTGAATTGAGATGGTAATTGGAACCAGGGGAGCTAAGGAAATCACCAAAGTAGATGGAGTCAAAAGATAAGAAAAGTTAACCCAGGGCAGAGCCTAGGGAGAACACCCCTGCTTTGAGGTGTGTTGGGGGGGTGGGTGAGACGGGAAGGTTGGAGGAGGTGGATGAATGATGAGAACGTAAAGAAAACTATAAGAGGGTAGTTGCACATCTAGCGAGAGACAACAGTTTGTGAAAGTTAATCCAATTCAGTAGACATTTATTAATTGCCTACTATGTGCCAGTCATTGTCCTGAGTGCTGGGGATACAATTAATAAAAAGCAAGACAGTCCTTGCCTTCAAAGAGCTTCACAATCTAATGGAGGCAAGGGGAGTCAACACAACACAAATGGAGGTAGGAAAGTGGGGTGGAGTGGGAACACCAAAGGGTATCCAGCACCTGGGGCATTTTGATCTGTGAAGCTCATGCTAGGTAAAGCAGCAGATCCAAAACTGAGTGAGCTGAAAGTCTAGTTTCTGCCCTTAATAAAAGAAGACAGTGGAAGAAGGTTAGTAGTCCACTCTGCAGCCCTCCAGTCAGTGAGGAGAGGAGACTGAGAGAAGTGGGCCATTCAGGGCTTGAGTGAGCCATATGGTGATGAGATTAGAAGCTAAATGAGAAGAATGGAAGATATTCAGGACAGTTTCAGTAGCTTCAAGAAAGTCTAATAGGATGAGGATAGAGACAAGTCCATCAGATTTATCAGCTAAAAGATGATTGGAGAGAGCACTTTCAGCTAAATTGTGGCATTGGAAGACATTTCAAGGGTAAAGAAGTGAATGAGGGATAAACAAGTGGAAGCAATGAGCATACTCTCTTTACTTGGGAGTTTGAAAAATAATGATTAATAATAATAATAATAATGATAATGATATCTAGTATGTGTATAGCATCTACTATGTGCCAAGCATTGTGCTGTGTGCTTTACCAATATTCTCTCACTTGATCCTCACAACTACCCTGGGAGGTAGGTGCTCTTATTATCCTCAGTTTTACAGCTGAGAAAACTGAGACAACCTGAGGTGAAGTGATTTGCCTGGGGTCACACCACTAGTAAGTGTCTGATGTCTGGGACTTGATTTGAATTCAGATTTGATTCCAGACCCATCAGTCTATTCACTGTTCCACCCAGCTGCCCTGCTTTGAAAGGGAGAAGAAATATAGGATGACAGTATGAGTCAAGTGCAGGATCAAGTAAAGTTTTTTAAGAATGACAGGGAGGTAGGTTAGTGAGCAGCAGGAAAGTATTTAAAGGCTAAGGCATCATGGGCTTCTTAGTCACTCAGGCCTGCAACTTTGACCCCATTGTCCCACTTACCCCACATAGCCCTATATGTCACCTCTACCCTCACAACATCTTTCATCTATCTATCTAATCTATCTATCTATTTATCTATCTATCTATATCTGTCTGTCTGTCTCTCTCCACACACACACACACACACACACACACACACATACACACATACACATACAATCTATCCCTTTCTTGTCACTCACAGCCGCCACTGTAGTGTAGACTCTCATTCTTCTTGGTATTTCTGCCACCTCAAAAGTATGGAAATACAGTTACAAATATTGTCTTTCCATGTAGGAATGTAAACAGTTCAATTTTAGTAAGTCCCTTATGACTTCTCTTTGCTGTTTACCTTTTCATGCTTCTTTTCATTCTTGTGTTTGAAAGTCAAATTTTCTTTTCAGCTCTGGTCTTTTCATCAAGAATGCTTGAAAGTCCTCTATTTCATTGAAAAACCATTTTTTTCCCCTGAAGTATTATACTCAGTTTTGCTGGGTAGATGATTCTTGGTTTTAATCCTAGTTCCTTTGACTTCTGGAATATCCTATTCCACGCCCTTCGATCCCTTAATGTAGAAGCTGCTAGATCTTGTGTTATCCTGATTGTATTCCCACAATACTTGAATTGTTTCTTTCTAGCTGCTTGCAATATTTTCTCCTTGACCAGGGAACTCTGGAATTTGGCCACAGTGTTCCTAGGAGTTTCTCTTTTTGGATCTCTTTCAGGCGGTGGTTGGTGGATTCCTTGAATACTTATTTTGCCCCGTGGTGCTAGAATCTCAGGGCAGTTTTCCTTGATAATTTCATGAAAGATGATATCTAGGCTCTTTTTTTGATCATGGCTTTCAAGTAGTCCCATAATTTTTAAATTGTCTCTCCTGGACCCATTTTCCAGGTCAGTTGTTCTTCCAATGAGATATTTCACATTATTTTCTATTTTTTCATTCTTTTGGTTTTGTTTTGTGATTTCTTGGTTTCTCATAAAGTCATTAGCCTCCATCTCTTCCATTCTAGTTTTTAAAGAACTATTTTCTTCAGTGAGCTTTTGAACCTCCTTTTCCATTTGACTAATTCTGCTTTTGAAAGCATTCTTCTCCTCATTGGCTTTTTGAACCTCTTTTGCCAATTGAGTTAGCCTATTTTTCAAGGTGTTATTTTCTTCAGCATTTTTTTGGGTCTCCTTTAGCAAGCTGTTGACCTGCTTTTCATGCTTTTCTTGCATCCCTCTCATTTCTCTTCCCAGTTTTTCCTCCACCTCTCTAACTTGATTTTCAAAATCCTTTTTGAGCTCTTCCATGGCCTGAGCCCATGGAATATTTCTTTTGGATGTTTGGGATACAGAAGCCTTGATTTCTGTGTCTTTCCCTGATGGTGAGCATTGTTCTTCCTCATCAGAAAGGAAGGGAGGAGATATCTGTTCACCAAGAAAGTAACCTTCTATGGTCTTATTTTTTTTCCCTTTTCTGGGCATTTTCCCAGCCAGTGAATTGACTTCTGAATATTCTCTTCACACCCACTTCGCCTCAGGATCCTCCCAGCCAGCGCTTGGGGTCTGAGATTCAAATGTTGCTTCCCAGCCTCAGGGCTTTGGGTGGGGGTGGGGCTGCTATTCAGTGTGAGATTAAGTTCAGGTGCTCAGGTGGGGGCAGGGCCACCACACAGGGCTCAGTTCCCCCAGGGGTTTATGTAGAGCCCTTCAACAATGGATCCAGGCTCCTGCCTGCTTTGGGAGCCCTTGTCTGCTGCTGCCCCCGCTGCTGCCTCCCCAGGGGGCCTGAGCCACGGGGACATCCCACTCCCCTCTTGGCCACCCAAAAAGACTCTCTCACCAACCCTTGTCACCTGTGGGTGGAGGGACTTGCGTGGCCGCTGGAGATTCTGCTCAGATCTGCTCCTCTCAGTGCCGCGTGGCCAAGGCAGGGCTGGGCTCTGCTCCAGGTCCAGACCTTTCAGGTCAGTTTTTCAGGGCTCTCTGGAACATTAATCTCCTTCATTCTGTTGTTCTGTGGCTTCTGCTGCTCCAGAATTTGTGGGGAGTTCTTTACAGGTAATTTATGGGCTGTGGGTTTGGAGCTAGCATATGTATGTCTTTCTACTCTGCCATCTTGGCTCCTCCCCCAAAAGTATGGAAATAGAAACAAAGAAAAAAAAGATGTTAGGGATCACCAAGGGGCTGGAGTTTGGCAAGATATGGATAGTGACAGAACAAGGGAGCAAGTGATTCGTGGGTAAAAGACATCAAAGTAGAGGCAGTGTGTTGCAGTGGATGGCAATAGAACTGGAAAAAGGAAAACATGGGTTTGGAATGTCACTTCAGACCCCAGTTTATAAAGTCCTCTCTAGCACTAAATGTATTCTCTTGTGATCCATGATCCTATGAACTAATCAACCCTAGGGTCTAGTTTGTGAAGAACTGGGAATAGACACTCAAAACATGCGTGAAAGTCTGAGAGAACAAGATTTGGAGGCATAGACTACAGGGTGCAGTGAGGACAAAGAAAAAGTTTAGAAAGAGTTAGGCAGTGGTAGAATTAAGAAGACATGATCAGAGAAGGGAATTTTAGAGTTTAGAATCAATTGCATAATTGCTAATTATGTAGCAGTTATATATGCTGGTGAAACCTAAGGTATAACCATACCTGTGGATGGCTAATGTGAAATATGAGTCCTGAAACTTGTGGAGGCCAGTGAGGCCAGGATGATTAAAGAGAATACTGTTTCTGGAGTCAGGGAACCTAGTTCTACTTCCAATTCCTACCACCTTTATGAGCCAGGGAAAATGAGTCTCCCTAGGTTCCAGTTTTCTCATCGGACTAGATGACATGTAATATTCTTTCCATGTCTGGATCCATGCTCCTAAGAAATGCCAACATTTCTAGTAAAGTCCCCTTACAGTCAGAGTTTGAAGTAGAGAAAGAAGACTGTGTCAGCTATGGAATTCCTTGATAAAGGAGGGGGGATGATCTGGAGACCAATAGATTATAACAAAACTGATATTTATATTAAAGGCTGAAGGATGGAGAGGGTGCTGAGAGATTTCTGCAGTGGACAGATAGAAAACTAGCATTAAGAAGCTAGTATGCCCAACATCAGTATGAGGATGGTGCAGGGAGGTGAGAGTAGAGTATCCAAGTAGCACCTACTACAAGGTAGGGTCAAGTTTTTGTAAGAACAAAAGAAGAAAAAGTATGAAAAGACCTACAGTGAAGGGGGATTTGTTAATGATAGGAGTCCCCTGGAGGGAACAGTGGTAAGAAGCAGCACCAATCAGGATCCATGGTCATTTAGATTGTAAGGCTAACTTACAGACTGTAAGGAGACTCAAGAGAAGGCTTTTGTGGATAGAGAGAGTCCAGTGGTAGTAAAGGGGGGGGGGGAGGGAAGCTGAGTAGGATGGAGTGAAAAACTGAAGAGTCATTCCAGGATAAGGAAGTCTTTACTAAGAACCCCAAATCACAAGGATTAGATGAGAAAGAGGTGAGACTTTGCTTACCCTTATGACAAGGGAAATTCTAATTGTCAGGGCCCTCCACCTCCCAGGTTTCTTTGATGACACATGTTGGAATCAACTTGTGCTCTATAAACATAAGGAAACAAGGTGATCAGGAAAGGCACTTGAGCTGGTAGATATCTGCTAGTCAGGTTGCAAGGGGCTTAATTGAACTCAAACTTAGTATTAAATTCATTTGTTATCACTTTTAAGATGTATTTGGATGATGGTACACCCAGAAGATATTCTATCCATTGAACATGTAATTTCTCAAGCAAGCTTGATGCTTGATGATAGCCAGAGTTTTGGTACTCATAGGCCAAATTAATGGGTGCTTCATGGATACATAAAGCTGAGTCTTGTTTTCCCTTTGACAGCCCCTGAGAGGATACAGGAATACACCTTCAAGGATACTAAGGGAAGGACTTTGATGTGCAGAAATCTAGCTTTGCCCTGAGAATTGACTGGTAACAGAATTAAAAATCTATGATTTGGGGAGATTATTTTTTTTATTTGAAGTATTTCTCCTATTCATACTTTTTTGTGATCCATCATCATCAAAAGCATACTTTATTTTGTGAATATGTCAACATGTTGAGCTGTTATGGAATAAGTAGTCCAACTAACCTTCTAAATGTATTCCTGTCCAACATTTCATTGAATCTGTGACCTCATAAATATGGATTTTTTTCATCTATTGGTAAAGATCACAACTTATCTATACCTTTTAATGCTGTTAGGCTCTTAATCATTGAGGAGATACTCACTGTGCTATAGACTTTCCTTATATTTTTTAACATCTCATAGGTGTTAACTGCATTAACAACCTGTTTTTCATTTGTCTCTTCACACACAGGCAATTTGGTCTCAGTGATACCCTAGTGCTCATCATCTCTAGGATCTTCTGGCTCTCTGCTTTTAGGTTTCTTAGTAGTCTATAATAAGCCTTTTTTTAGCCCATTTAATTTATTGATCCCAAATGATATTTTTTAGTTTTTAACATTCATTTGAAAAAATTTTGAATTCCAAATTCTCTCCTTCTCTTCACCCCCTCCTCTACCCATTAAGAAAGCAAGTAATATGGTATCAATGACACATTCAGAATCATGTCAAATATTTCCATATTAAGTCATGTTGGAGAAGAAAAAAAGAAAGTGAAAAAGTATGCTTTGATCTATACTCAGAGTTTGTAATTTTTCTCTCTCGAATATGGATAGCATTTTTCATCATGAGTCCTTTGGAATTGTCTTGGATCTCCATCTTAATCAGAGTAGCTAAGTCTTTCATCATTGATTATCATTACAGTGTTGTTGTTGCTATGTATAGTGTTCCCCTGGTTTTGCTCACTTCACTTCACATCAGTTCACAGAAATCATTCCAAGTTTTTCTGAAACCGTATTGCTTATCATTTCTTAGAGCACAATAGTGTTCCATCACCATTATATACCAACAGTTTGTTCGGCCTTTCCCCAGTTGATGGCCAACCCCTCAGTTTCCAATTCTTTGCCACCACAAAAAGAGCTGCTATAAATATGTTGTGTAAATAGGTCATTTTCCCTTGTCTTTGATCTCTTTGGGATACAGACATAGTAGTGGTATTTTTGGGTCAAAGGATATGCACAGTTTTATTGCCCTTTGGGCTTAGTTCCAAAATGCCCAGCCATTCTTTATCCCAATCCTGTGCCTACCTTGCTACTAACTATCATGTCAGCATTCTGCTATGGAAGGTTATGTTGAATCTGTAGCTAAAGCAATTGAATTCAGATCCTAACTCTGTTCCTTACTATCTGTGTGACCTTCGGCAAGTCATTTAATCTCTCAACTACGTTTCTGTCATCTGTAAAATAAGAGGGTTAGACTAGATGACCTTTGGGTTCCTTCCCAATTCTAAATTTGTAAACCTATGGATGTACATGTTTGCTTGGTTGGGAGAATTTTGTCACATTATTCATCAAGTTTTTCAACATCTTCATTCTCTTTTGAACAGATGTTGGCTCACAAACTGCAGTTATCCTCATGGTGTGTGTATGTGTGTGTGTGTGTGTGTGTGTGTATGTTTAAAATATGCAGATTTCAAGCATTGCGAAGTGAGATGACAAGTGTTCCATGAAAGGATGCTAATGTTTGCCTTTGGGTGAATGATGAAAACTCCACCTTTTCCTTTATTTTCCTCTCCAAGGAGAACCTGTGAGCAATCCTTCCACTTAACTGCAATTTCTTTAAGCCTTCTAGTGTGTTTTTTTTAATTAGAATATAGTCTCTCATCAATATTGATGTGATTAAATTTTTCATTGGTCCACCCTTTTAGTCACTGGAATAAAACATCTCCCTTCTAGAGTAACAATTAAACTCAGACTTATAGATTATCTAAAATTATAATCCTTAGGATCTTCTGCTCTCTTTTCACTCCCATGACATTATTCATCACTTCCACAGAGGTGGAAAGAGACCACACAGAACTGAGGACCATTTTTTACTCTTCTTAATTGAAGGAATTGCTACAGTCAAGGGAGTCATCACCTAGTGGCCTGCCTACAAATGGCGGGCGTCTCTGTAAGTATCCAGGTGGGCCCTGAAGCAGCAAAGGAGAACCTCTCACCAGGAACATATCTGAAGGCTCCTCAGTATAGTAGAATCTACCAGATCTTGCCCTCTGTGGGTTTATAGCTTTTGAGAATGCAGGTGCTGTCTTTCTATGATGATTTATCATCTTTGGACTATAAATGAAGCTTGTTTTAGAAAAACATTATCAACATTCCATTTAACTCAAAATGTTTCATTTAACATCTTGTTGTACAGGCTTTGTTTTAGAAGTCATTCCTCTCCAGATGAGAAATTAGACCTCTGTGTATGTGATGTGGTGAAGGCTTTTTATTCTCAATACCGTGAATGTTCTTTTCTGACTACCCCCAAACATTTTTTACCAGTTTTTAAGCCACATATTTAATACGACAATAAAATTAGTTTTTAGAACAAATGAAATAGTTTGTGATAAAACTTTCCCTTTCTTAAAATTAATTTCATCTACCCTTATTCCCCCCTACCTTTTTTTTTAATATCAGAGGAAATCAATATCAAAGCAAGTATAATTAATGGTAAAACTCTTAAATCTGAATCCATGCTTGCTAAAATATTTGAAAGGAGATGAAATATTACTCGATTGTCTAAATAGTTCATGCATCAACTTATATACCATGTTGTCTGAAACCTCTTTCTCAAAAGCATAGCTATAAACTGGAACCAAAAAGACTCAGTTGGTTTCATCATGACCCTATACACCTTCTATAACCTCATTTAGACACACAGGCATTCCATTCTTCTTCCTGATTCCAATTGGAATTAACGGTCCTTTGTAAGAATATGTTGTAGTCATAAATTGTTTGCTTCATTGTATGAAATGTTTTCTGTGGCACATAGTAAGCCCTTATGAAACGCTTATTAATTGATTTTGCTCCCTTCACTCTGTGTCTGTTCGTAACCAGGAATAAACATGAGGTGTGTGGCTACTATTATCTTCCACTTACCTTCGTAATAACAATTTCCCTGATTTAGGTCTACTCTTACATTACAGTTACTGCTATTTGTAAGCAGAGATATTGATAATTACTGAGTTTTTCCTGTTATTTCATCTTCAAAATTGTCAACTTTACTGTCTCTTCTAATAATCTTTCTATCTTCCTCAGAGCCTAGAAGAGAATTTTACCTTCTTTACCTTCTCCAAAACATATCTCACACCCGCCCCCTTCTCCTTGATCACTTTTCACCTTGCCTTTGGCAGTAGCTTCCTCTGTCTTTGGTCTCCTTGCCTCATCTCTCCCACTTTAAACAAAGTAATTTTCCGTGCATGTCATAACACACACACACACACACACACACAGTAAACTCCAATGTCTCCCTATTACTTTAAGGATCCAAAATAAACTCCTCTGACTGGCATTGACAGCTCTTCACAACTTGTACTTCTTTTCCTTGTAGTCTTTTTACACATTGCTTCTCTCCTTGCATTCTCTGCTCTAGCCATACCAACCTGTTTATTATTCTTCACCTAGCTCCCATCTCTTTTCCTTTGCACAAGCAATCTCAGTGCTTGGAATGCTCTTCCACTTTCATCCCTGTGTCTTGGAATCTCTGATTTCCTTCAAAACTTCGCTAAACTACCATCTTCTAGATGTCTAAAAGCTTTGCTGATCTGTTCTCCCTATTGGAGCACATTCCTTCCTAAAATGACTTTGTGTGCATCTTGTATATACTCTTTATATACCTTTGTATAAATGCTTTCTCCTCCATTGGATTAGAATGTAAGATCCATGAAGACAAGGACTGTTTCACTATTTTTTTCTGTCTCCAGCCCATAATAAGCACTTAATAAACATTTGCTGCTAATTGACAGATTGATTAGTAAACAGGTTGAATTGTAAATGAGTGAATAAATGAGTATTGAAATTATGCCTTCATTAATCTGTACAAGGCTAAGGTGCTATTATACTTATTCCCCATATGTTTGCTGTCGCAATTGTTTGAATCATAGGCTTTTACTGATAAAGCAAAACAGTATTCTCCTTCAGTATATCCATTCTCATTCAGCTTATGCTACACAACAGAGTTGTAAGAGACATGAAAGAACCTTGAAGCTATTGTTAGAAAACACATTCAATGCCCTCATCAAATTCTAACGTGATGGGTTGTAGAAATCCACAAAAGACCTTCAAGAATTGCATAGCCCTAATATGCAGACCAGAAAGCACATGAAGATAACCAATGGACAGAGTTAATAGAGTTCTAGGGATGAAGTCAAATTTCTCATTTTCAGTGTCATATATTAATGTTGTTGGGGCACTTACACAAAATTTTAAAAGCTTTATTTGCAAACCATAATATCTGACATTTCCCATGTTCTTTATAATTCTAAATCTCTTTTTGCATGCATGATACAAAGGAAATATTATTATCCACATTTTATAGATAAGGAAACCACAGGTTATTTATCATTTCTCCAGATCTATTCATCCATTCTTTGTCTCTCTCTGCTGAGCTCCAGTTTTGCATTAACTATTGGTCATCTCCAACTGGGTGTCCTTATAAGCATGCCAAATGAAAGACATTCAGACAGAGCTCAGCATCCTTTATCCAACTCTAATTCTCTTCATAATTTCCCAACCTCTGTTGAGGATGCCACCATCCTTCCAGTCACCCAACTTCAAAACACCAGAGACATTCTCTTCATTCCACCCAACTCCTCACATCTAATCAGTTTCAAAGACCTCTCAGTTTTGTTTTCCTAATATTTCTTGTATCTTTTCCCTCTCTCCCCACTCATATGGCCACTATCCCAGTTCAAGAGTTCAGCACAGATATGATGATGTCCTTTCCCACTCAGAAAGATCAAATGGCTTCTTACTGATGTTAGGGTAAAATATACAGTCCTCAATTTGACACTTAAAGCCCATTACAATCTGACTATAGTCTGTTTTCTAGACTTATTTCAAATTTCTTGTACTTATTCACTTTTTGTTATGCATATATGAGAATGCATCTTCTCACTTGGTGCCTATACTGGTATTTTCTACCATGTCTTGAAAACTCACTCCTTCCTCATTACTGCCCTTCAAAATCCCCAGCTTTTATTACTCCTCAAACTACTTGGTATATGTTTTGCATTTATGTACATGCGTATAGGTTGTTTACTTCAAGAGAATACAACCTCCTTTAAGTCATATTTCATTCTTGCCTACATTTCCCAGTGCCCAATCCCATGGAAGAGACATTTTTGTTGTTGAGTTGTTTTCAGTTGCGTCTGACTCTTTGTGACCCCATTTTGGGAATTTCTTGGCAAAGATACTGGGGTGGTTTGTCATGTCCTTCTCCAGCTCATTTTAGAGATGAGGAAACTGAGGCAAATGAGATTAAGTGATTTACCTAGGGCTACAGATAGTAAGTGGTTGAGGCCAGTTTTGAATTCAGGATGATGTGTTCCTGACTCCAGGCCCAGCACTCTATCCACTACACCACATAGTTGCCCTCACTGAGACATAGTAGGTACTTAAACACTCAATAAGTCCTTATTCAGAAATTGCCTGTTCGGGCACCTGAGATGTGTTTGTGTCAGAGTCAGAACTAAAACTCAGATTTTAATCATACCTAATAGCATACTCTTGAGATGTACCATGCCAGTTCCTATAATTGAATTGTGCTTTTCTCCTTATTGAATCTATTTATTTCTGGTCATTTACATTCAATATAACAATACTATTGTTAGCATTGTCATTTGTGAACATTCTCTGACCACACTGGTTCTAGTGAACACCATGACATTCTATAAACAGAGTGATATGTATTTGAAAGGAAGCAGGTTAAACCCCTAAAATATATAATCCCTAAAAATAGCTTATAATTCAAGGGAAATATCCCTTAAAAGAGAAGTGGTTTGGTATCATATAGAGAGAACCAGCCAGAAAATCAGGAAGACCTGGTTCAAGCCCCACCTTATATATACATAATTACACACACACACACACACACACACACACACACACACACACACACACGAGAGAGAGTGTGAGAGAGAGTGTATGTTATGTGTCCCTCACAAATCATTTAACTTCTTAGTGCTTAAGGCCAAAGATGTCAAAGGCAAAATTTCTGAGTCTGATCCAACTGATTAATATGCAATTAGAAAATATTTAACAAAATACATAAAACAGATAATGTTAATATGTGGTTTTCAAAGTTAATGTTCTGGACTTATTAGGATCCTTAGGTGTGGTTTTAGTGGCCCCCTGTTTCTATTTGAGTTCGACACCAGTGTTCTAGACAATATTTTTAAAACCATAAATTGTTGGGGAAATTCTAATAGAAGAGAGAGTTACCTTCCCAGAGAGTTCCTCCTTCCAGGGAAATCACTGATGAGAATCTATTTGTGTTCTTTAAAACCAGTAACACAGCAAGATTGCAGTCATCATCACACAATCATAGACTCTCAGAACCTAAAATGACATTATTTGTACCTGATCTCCCACCTAAAATAGGAAGTCCTTCCACAGCATCCCTGGCCAATGGTTTTCTAGCTCTTGATAGAATGCTTCTAATGACGGTGAACACCACGTACTAGGAGACAGCCTCTATTTATTTGTTGACAATTCTCATTATCAGAAGTTTCTTAGTTGGGCAGAATTTTGTTTCCCTATAACTTCGATTCAATGTTTTGCTTTCCATATGTTTCTATGCTTTCCATCGTCAAAAAGAATAAATTTAATTCCTCCTTAAAATAATAATGTCTCAAATATTGAAATATATAGTTGTTGCTCCCAATCCAAGTTTTCACTTTTCCAGACTCACGAGCCTGATTCTTCAGCATTTCTTGTGTAGCATGGATTGGGATCCCTTCATCATCCCAGTCACCTTCTTTTGGATTGAGGATACAACTTTTTTCAGGGTCCTTCCTAAGATGTGGTACCCTGAGCTGAATAGCATTCTGACTAGTGTGGAGTAGATGGTAGAACCACTGAATTACTTGTTCTGGATTATATATTTCTATAACACAAACTAAGATTTAATTAGCTTTTTTGGTTGATTTGTTATACTGTTGACTCATGTTTGCAATTTAAAAACCCTGAGGTTGTTTTCATATGCAGTGCCAAGTTTGAGCCTTGTTTCTACTATTCCTTTCATGTATAGTTGATTTTTTTTGAACCTCACTGAATGACTTTACATTTAACCCCATTAAATCCCAATTAGATTTGACCCACATTTTCTAAGATATCTAGAGTACAGTGTCTGAACTGGAAGAAACATTAAAGATTATATAGTCTGGTCCTAGTTTTCTTTAAAGACGAGAACCCTGAGGCCCAGAGATGAAATAAATGGCTTTCTCAAAGTCATGCAGCTATTAACTGGTGGAACTGGGCCTTAAAGCCATGTCTCTAGATTGACAGATCATACATACCATACTGTACCATACCACATAGCTTCCCAACAGTTTAGGGTCCAATTATGTATCTCAACAGCTATCATTTCTAGTCTCGTATGATCTAACAAAAACTTGATTATCTTGCCAGCTAAGTGCTGGAAATAATTGTGTTTTGAATAAAAATGGCAGATGATAATGCCCTACAGCATGCCACTAGATACCTGCCTCCATGCTGACAATTCGTATATTCCGTCCACTTCTAAGGCCATTCAGTTATGTTACTCTATCTTGTGAAAACCTTTCTCAAGTGCTTTCCTGAAATTTGTCTACATTTTGCTTGTGGCACTTGACTGATTTTTCAAAATCATTAAGTCATGGGCTTTCGCCTTTCTAACATGTTTCTTAGAATTGTGCCTCATGCCACTTAAAAAAATTAATCCCTACTTACATGTCTTTCCAGATTGTTTTAATTTCTTTATAGATCTGAGCTCATCAAAATTCCCATTATAGCTGCATCTCATTCATTTGTGATTAGAATTTGTTTTTCCCATCCCTTTTGGATCTGTCTTGCCTTTTTGAGTCTCCATACAAAAAATCGTATTTGTTTTCTCTGTACTTTCTGAAATCAGTTTTCGTGCAATCTAGGATATGTCAGATTAACTTCCTTCTTGACTACAGTTTTTGAGATGATGTGATCAACTTTATCTGAAGTTGCCATGATTTTCACCTCTCCTGTAAGTTCCTCTTTTTGATGAGAAGTAGATCCAGTACTTCCTCTACCTTCTGAAGGTTAAATTTTTATGATATTATATCGAGTTTATCATATGTCTTCCTTCTGTTAGAAAATAGCCTACAGGAGAGGATTAAATAATTAAAAGTCCTTCATCATAACCTTTTCCTTCATTGGGCTATATGATCTATAGTATATTTCTGCCAAAATATCACTGCATTTTCTCTTTCCCTTTTTCCTCCAAATCATGTTCATTACTCTGCTTAGGTTCATAGATCTTCATACAAGTGTGTACCTTCCTGAAACATAGTGATGAATGTTCTTGCCAGTTGTATTATTTTTGAGGAAGGTAAATGTCTTTATATTGTATAGCCTTTCAATCATGAGCCCCATTCCACGAAGTCTCAGTTTTACCCATAATGTTGTATTTACTTCGACTTTTGAGGTCATGATTATCATTTTCCCAGTTACCGTCTCCTAAGTACAACTGTGCTAGTTGGCTTTTTGGTTGTTTCTTTTCTTAGCCCTTGTACTCAGATAAGCATGCCAGTCGACCAGGACATTTTTTCCTTCATCTTGAGATGGAACACATCCTTAAATTGTCCAAAAATCTTTTATGTTGAACTATGCTCCAGAAAGTCAAATCTCCTTCTCTATTACCATGTTTTATCCTTCTCTTCATTTCCAATTTTCTTTTTGTGTTCTTTAACTATTGAAGTTTTAGATATTAAATTCTTTAATTACTGATGGCAGTACTGCCACCATAAGCCGCCTTTGCCAAGCACTTGAGCTTCCTGCTTAGAGTATCATAATCCTTGAAGATTATTCCTTGTTAGGGATGAGAGTGAGGAAGCTGGTGTTGGAGTAAAGAAAGTGGAATGGTATTTTCCATCCTAGTGAAGTGAAGGAGGAAGCTTATTGTTGAGATTAAAAATCAGTTTTCCAAAAGTAGACATATAATATTAGTGTATATCAAGATGCCAGAAAATTCACCTTAAGTATTATATGAAGAAGAGGTAGCATACTGTAGTGGCTAAAATACTGAACCTAGAGACTGTAAGACTTGTACTTTAATCCTATCTCAGGCACTTAATCTAGTTTTATGAACCTGGGCAAGTCATTTAAGTTGACTGAGTCTCCATTTTCTGATCTATGAAATGAGGGTGTTATTCCCAATGACCTTAAAGGTCCCTTCAACTATGATTGTCTGAGCCTTTCATCGTAAGATAAAAATAAGATATTTATCTATTTCACTGTGGTCTGACATTAATTTATTAAAATTTTCAAGAAGCTATTTTTATACCAAAAAAATCCTTATGTTTATCTTCCATTTTATGCAACTTGTCAACTTCCACTCATTTTTTTCAGTTTTCATTCCTAGACTACTCTGAGCATTGATTGAAAAAGGCACAAAACTGTGCTTTGTGACATACTCATTCTAAGTTCAGTTGGGTCTTCATTGCTGAACAGAAATCCTCATACTAATCTGTATGGAGTTCACTTAATACAGAATTCCTCACGGTAGCGCTTTTAAAAATCATTCACTTTCTCCAACCCACAACACCAGCACCATCCCTCTTTATTCTGAGCAGATATATATGTCTTGCTCTACTTGGACTAAATCATCCAGTAAGAGTTTCCTCAATTTCCCTTCCTTTTCCTCTTCCCTCCTGTTTCAAATTTTGAAGTATCTCATGGGTAACATTTCTACCCCATACTTTTATAATTCCTTCATTAACTTGTTCCAGCAAATACCTTCTCTCTTGCCTCTTCATCTTCTCCTTCTATACTGCTCTCAATAGTGACTAACTGCCATAAGGAAAATTAAATCCCTGCTTTCTGCTGTCATGATCAGGCCATGTGGAATGCTGTATCTAATTCTGATTGAAACATTTTAAAAGGAATGTTAAAATTTGGAACATTTAAGTCACAAAAGAGGGAACAGAATAATTAGGGGAATCAAAACTATTCCATACAAATATTGATTGAAGGAACCAGAAATATTTATCCAGGATAAGAAAAGATTTAAGAGACATGATAGTTGTCTCCAAATAACTGTAAGGTTGTTAAGTTATTATTTGATTTGCTATGTTTAGTCCAAGAGGTCAGAACTAAGACCAGTTAATAAAATTATAGAGAGTCTCATATGTCAAAATATTCATAGAAGTACTATTTGTAATAAGAAAAAGCTACAAACAAATTATGTATTTAACAATTGTTGAATGACTAGAACATTGTTGCACAAAGAATAGTAAATATGAAGAATCCAGAGAAACATGGATGAATTTGTATAAACTGATACAGAACAACAATATTTTAATGATGGAAATAATATTAAAAAAAGACAACACAAGAAGACATAATTTAAAAACAATGGTCAACTGTTAGTTCCAAATGACTTTTAAAGTACACTTCTTTTCTGTTAAGAAATGGTCAGGTATAAGAATAAAAAGATGTATGAAGTGTTGATCATAAATATATTAGTTTTGCTTAACTTTTTATGGAAAAGAACAATGAGAGTTTTGTTTCATGAGAAGTTATTAACATGTCAAAACAAAATTTATGAATTAAAAACATAGAAAGTAAGATTTTTGTTCAGTTAGTCAGTAAACTTTTATTAAGAATCTAACATGCCAGGCACTGTGCTAAGTGTTGGGGTTTCAAAAAGAGACAAAAGATAGTCCCTGCTCTCAGGGAGCACGCCTTCTAATAGGGAGACAACATGCAAACACACACACTCACATTCATTGAGCTATTTACAGGAGAAGTATGAAATCATTAACAGAGGGAAGGCAATAGTATTGAGAGAGATGAGGAAAAGTTTCCAGTAAAAGATGAAATTTTAGTTGGGACTTAAAGGAAGCAAGAGAAGTCAGTGGACAGAGTTGAAAAGGGAGAGTACTTCATGCATACTTTAGGAAAATCAGTTTGGTAGATGAATGGAGAGGATGGATTGGAGTGGAAAGAAACTTGAGGAACCATCAAGCTATTGCAGTAGTCCAAGCATGAGGTAATGAGGGCCTGCATTAGTGGTGGCAGTGTCAGAGGAGGGAAGGAGCTGTGAGTGAGAGGGATTGTGGTGGGCAATTTTGCAATAATTTTCTTATGGGGGTAAGAAGAGTGAGGAATCCAGAATAATTCTTAGGTTGCAAGCCTGAGGAACTATACAGGGAGCGTGTTACCCCCTGTGGTAAAAGGAAGTGTAGCATAGTGAGTGGATTTAGGAGAAAGATAATGAGTTCCATTTTGGACATACTTAGTTTTCAAATGTCTACTTATTGTTCAATAACAATTGAATTTATAGTTAGAGCTGTCCAAAACCCAAATAGACTGCCTCACGATTATCAAGATATCCCATCTCTGGTGTGAATTCCAGACTAAGATTCCAACCTGAAGAAGATCTTCCACAGTCACGTTATGGTTCACCAGAAAGCCTGCCTGATTTTGAGTCAGAGGACTTAATTTGTAATCTTGATTCTTCCACTTGCCACCTGGGCATGTCACTTAACTTGCCTGACTTTCTGCATTCTCATCCACAAGAGGTGTGCAGTTGGACTAAGTAGCTTCTGAGGACCTTTCTAGCTGCAAGTCTACGATGATATCAATTAATACCTTATTTGGGCATATTTCTAGAGAATTCAACTCTGAAAATGAAATTTGAAGGCTTAGAGCGATTCTTAGATATGTCCAGTAATTCAGTAGCACCTAAACTTATAGGACTAGAATGGACCTTGGCTCTTTTCAGTTTAGGGATGACTGGTGATAGGCCTTTGGATAGCAGATCCATTTGGCCTGGACTGTATAATCAGAGTATGTGGCAAATACTTTTTCACCTAACTTCATTAAATCTAACTTTATCATGAGCAACTGTTATATGCAAATCATTGTGCTAGTAACTCTGGATCTACGAAAAAAAATATGATGTTATCCTCAACCTTAGAGAGTTTACATTATATCTTCAGTGGTAGTGTCATTCTACTGTCTCATTAATCAATAGAAAATTCTAATGGAATAACCACTTATTTGGACGATTCTATACTATGAGTTATATTATGAAATTAATGTTTTTCACTTTTAGAAATGAGATATGGGTTGTATGCAACATATTTTTTGAACTAAAGGAATTAGTGATATGAAACAAAAGGTAATAATGTTATAAAGATATTTTATAGCAATTAACTACTCTTTTTTATAAGATGTCTAATTAAGTATCAGTCATGATAAAATAAAAGGTCTGTAACTATAGATGTATCACTTCATTCCAACAGATCGCTATTCAAAAACAGGTTACAACAATTAAGTGACTGATTTTCTATTAAATATCACCATGAGACTTTATATTACATTTATCAGTTTTTATTGTTAATTTTTTGTTTAGTAGTAAATTAATGCGAAGAAAATCTGAACTGAATAGGAATCCATGTTCTTTGTAAGAAGACATGAATTTTTTATCATTCACACTTGTGTAGCTAATTATAATATATGAAATTCTGTTTGAAAACTTGTTTCTGTTCAGTATTCAAAGTAAAATGTTACATTTTACAATACGTGAGTGTGAGGAGAAAGAATCTGGAGTCCTTCTGGCATTTTTTTTTGGTCCTGGTTATCTGCAAAGTATACACCCCTTGTCAGTACAACTGGGGAGCGCCTGTGTAAACACTCTCGTTTTGCCTGTTCCACATAATAGTTTCTTGTATCATATTTCTTCTGACCTCGCTATCTGAAACCAATTACAGGAGATCCATTTGGGCTGCATCTATTTTCATAAGAAGCCTAGGCAGCAGTGTTTTTCTCAGAGATGAATATCAACATCAAATATGCTTCTGAGTGCTTTGTTATTTATGTTCCAGAGAGATTTTGTAGCCTTCAGCTCTCAAGAATGTGTCACGCTGTGCTGTTTATACATTGAAGATATTAATGGGCGTAGATGTCATTTTTCATTTTAACGTCTCAAATGCAACAGGCTGATAGGTTAAACATTCCTATTTTTATGGGAAAAGATATGAGTGACATCTGTTTTTCCCCAAAAAACATATATTTACTTTGAAAAATACGGAAATGATTTGTATATATTAGGTGCATGCCACATTTTATTTTTAAAAATAGAAGATGTTATGCTATTTTAAAACTTGTGTAATGTGGATAAAGGTTCTCACTACCATTAGCAAATATGTTTATAGTTATAGGGTAATCAGTGTTTAATGAAACTTTATTAGTGACCTGGGCAGGAGACTCATATTTCTAGAACCAAGAAGAAACTCCTAAGTTATCTAGTCCAGTTCTCCTCTTTTTCCAAATGAAGAAACAGACTCAGAAAAGCTAAGCAAGATCACCCAGGTCACTAGCATCAGAATCAGGATTTGAACTCAGGTTATCTGATTCTAGAGCCTGGGCTTTCCGAACAATTCCACATTGCCTCTCATAGACTTATAAAAGGCATATATTGGTTTCTGAATTCAGTTTATAGTTAGTGAAACATTTTAACTTAGTTATTCCTACATTCAAGTAAGGCTAAAATTGCTTAATAATTGTAAGAAATAACATTTCTGATAAATGTAACAATATGCCTTTTACCGTGGATATTATATTTACACCCCCCAGCAATTTTATAGGTGTAATCTATAAACATGTTTTCATTCATTTTATCAAAATAATTTAAACTTGATCTCATTCTCTTGCTTTTATTTGTTACTCCTATTTTAAATTTTTCTTCAGTTTTACTAAAATTAGATAACTTCATTAGGGAAAGTACACCCTTAATGCAAAACAAATGTGTTGTTTGATATTGGATATGGCTTGGATGCCTTAGAAACCTCTCTCTTGCTTTTGTTCATTTGAATTAGACTCAATCATTTTGAATAAGAAAATCTGTAAACATCTTTTGGCTTTTGTTTTCATTAAATTTTCTTTGGACCACAATGTCATCCAGTTGGCACAGATAAGTTTGTGAATGGTTCTTGGAGTTTGTTTTTCTCTACTACAAAACTGACATGAACAAGTGTCTTCCAAGATTAATATTTTACTTAGCTCATCATTTAAAAATTTATATTATATGCCATTGATGGAAATGGTTTGCCATCATAATATTAAAAATATAATATTACCAGTAATAGATTGCCTGGAAGATGAAAATATTTCTCAGCAGTTGTTCTCAACAGTTCTAAAATGTTAACCAGAATTTTGGTAAATAAGTGTCACATGATGCAAGCTTGCTGTTGAAAAACACTTTTTCAGTGGTTTCTGCTTAATAGTTTTACATGTCTTCTGATCTTGCAGAATTATCCTCTGTACATCACTAATGTTTATTGTAGCAATCTCCATCACCACAAAAAGAATGTTAAAATAGGCAGATATTTATTTTTCATAGGAGTTTACATTAATAGATGAGTTTCTTCTTTTTCAAAGATACCTTTGCCTGCATACAGAACCAAGATATTTTAGAATAAATCGACTTTTATTTTTTAGCTAGCTACATTACATAAACATTTGTGTTGCTTCATTTTTTGTAATTTCTACCATAAAAGGGAACTAGGTTAGGAGCTGCAGTATTGAAATACTGTGATTACTTATCTTTTCTAAGTTTCTAGTACTGTAGCTGTTATCACACATACCATTTTTTCAGTTCTAATTGTATTGATTTCTAATGAGACAGTGAAGTGGTAGGAAAAACGTGAAATGGGTTGGCAAGACAGAGACCTATGTTCAAGTGCACACTTTAAGGTCAAGCCCTTCTAGATGTTAAAACCATTTGTCTAATCACAGGCAAGGTATTATCTTGTGGAGGCTGCAGTTTTCTCATTCATAAAGTAATGTTGGATCACTTGGTGATCTAAATCTGAATTCTAAATCTATCATTCTTTTAGTGATGTCCTAAAAGTTCAATGAGAATAGGTATCAGCTGAATCTAGAGATATGCTATGATTCAGATCCATATTTGAGGACAGCTACACTATTTAAAATGTGAAGGAAATTATTCAGTAATTATTTTTACATTCAAATTTGTATACTTCTCAAATCTTAATAAAATTTGTATTCTAATTGTCAATGTGTCTGCTAAAAAATATTCACTATCTTCAGTTGTAAAAAAATAATTATTTTATGAGTAGATTTTAATTTTATCACGCAGTAAGCAGTTAATACTTTTTCATATGAATGATTAAGATGCTAATTATTTTAAAAATTGAGCCAAATTTTAACATTATAGAAATTTTTCACCTGAAATTAAGGTGTTTCCATTGAAAACCTTCAAGGATCACAGTGGCTACAGATTTAAATACAAACAGGGATTTATCTCAAACCATACCAAAAATAAATTGACTAATGTAATGAGAAAATAAAAATCCAACCCCCAAATCAATCAATATGCTAAATATGATGTAAAAGCAAACAAGGGAACAGTAGAAAGATCACTATTCCAGGAGTCCCAAGACCTGAGTTTGAGGGTTAGCCCTGCTCCCTTACTATCTTTATGACACTGGACAAGGCATTTAATGTTACTTTCTGGATCTCCACTTCCCCATCCATATGAGGCAGTTAGACTAGATGGGCTCTAAGGCTCCTTCCTTCTCCAGTGCTTTGATTCTAAGGTACTTTCCAGTTCTGGATCTCCGACTTCATCGTCTTTTCACTTTTTAGTGATTTGTATAAACTAATTAAAAACAGAGAGGTACATTATGGAGAATGATAATTGGGAATTTTTTTCCAACTTTAAATCTCTGATCCTCACTACTAGGAAGTTTGATGTTGGAGATCAGAAGCTATTTTGGGAACATTTAAAGATTCATATTGGTTTGGGATCTTATCTTCTAACTTATGATAATGTGTGTTCTGAGTTAACTTGAATTTTAATGCCCTTAGTAACAAGATAGTTGACTTATAATTACTTGAGAATATGATAAAACAATATGAGGATTGTTGTGGGAAATTCTCCAAATGCTAAAAGTATTGTTTTGCAAACTTGTACCAGGCAAATCAATGTTGTTAGGAGATAGTGCTAGTGCATTCAGTTTGTTTACTTTGGTTTTTTATGTCTGCCTGCCTTCTCAGAAAACTTGCTTGGAGCCAGACTGGAGCAGCCCTCTCTCTGTCTTTTCATAATTGATCAGGGGATGACTGCCTTCCCTGAGGGTTAAGACGTGGCAACTTTTTCTGTTTGCTCAGCATCTCAATGTAGTAGTTCAAACATTGTTCACACCAGCTGGCAGTGTAATGCCATATGCACATCTTGTCAAAGCAACTGTTGTCATGGATACTAGAAACTATCTTAAAAACCAGATCATTGATTCTAATCAAAATCGTAGTTTTCTTTATCAGTTGAGAATTTTTATTATCATAAGAAAATATCGATCTAATGCTATTTCCTCTGTGCCGAAAAACTCACAGGATCTCATTGTATGTTCATGGAACTGTGATTTTTTTTTTTAAGTAGTGCAATGATTTTTTTGTTTTGTTTTTTAAATTGTGAAAATCACATATCTTTTGTTTACAGAGCTCAGTTAATTGGTGGATGTGAACTGTTGAAGTAGATTTGTCCTAAACTCTTAAAATTAGTTCATTTTATTTACCTTTTTGAAAAGATCTCAGCATATCTCTTTTTTTAGCACTTATTTTACTATTAGAACTTTATAGTTCTCCTTTTTTTCCAATAAAGGAAATGCTTACATTATTTTCTCATGCTAAGTTTTATTTTGCTGAGTTGGAATGAAAACATAAAAATAAATGAAAACATCTTCTGTTTTGATTGGTATACTGTCATACACAGAAACAAACCTGATTGGTTGAGTGGTAATTTCTTTGTTCTCTGATTTTGCTAAGAATGCAAATGAAACCACTCAATTTTATTTGGCATTAAAACTGCACTTTATTTTGTCAAAGGAGAGGTTTCCCCTTGAATTGTAAGTACAAAAAAGTGTTTTTAATCTTCGGTGAAAATCCTTATTAATTCACTTTCAAGATAATCTGATGTTGATTTGTCAAATTTAATTACAGCTTCCGGTAACACTTGAAGTCTACTGCTTTTGCTTCAAAATTGTAATATGAAAATGCAAATTGAATGATAATTTACAAGGGAGTGGGCATTTTAGTTGAACACTCAAAAGACAAGTTCCTTGTGGAAATGAGTCTATTGATGCAATTTATGATTTTTTCTCTTCAAGCACTTTAAACAAATTAACTTTATTTCCTGCAGGATTATACGTACGTCCAAAATTTTAATATGAGGGCTTTTTTTATATTTTAAAAGAAGAAAATCTAAAAAAAAGACGTGGTGAAGTTTTGTTCTATGGTTGTCTTTTAATGTTGGGGGAAACAATGGTCAACTTCTCCTTAAACAAAATATTTAGATACTTTTCTTTTTTACTTTTAGGCACTGCAGGCAGCAAGGCAACTTCTCTTGCAGCAGCAAACAAGTGGATTGAAATCTCCTAAGGGCAGTGATAAACAGAGACCACTGCAGGTTAGTAAAGCATTCCTGTCCTTTGGGCCAAATTCATGAAAGAACATAATGCTGGTAGATGTATATATGTAGCTGTACAGAGAGGAAAAATACTATGTTTGCACATGTAGAACATTTTGAATTCAAAAACAGAATTGCTATCTCTTTACAAGAGAAGGAAATAATTTTATATTAGGGGAGATGGCAGAAGTTTACAAGGTCACTCACTACAAAAATTTATGCAGGAAACACATTTGGACTCAATAGCCATAAAGGATCTTTGTATAAAATTCTCTTGAGAGATTTACATGGGACTTTATTCACAAATAGGTTAAAATGTGAAAATTCTTCTGTGAAAGGAAAGTCACAGTAAAATGGTGTTGAAGAAAACAAAGCAGTCTTAGACAGCTCTTCAGGGTTGTATCTAAGTGACAAATGTAGAAAAACTCCAAAGCTGCCAACACAACTGCTGGAGTTTGCCAAGAAGCTTTTGCTCCTACTCCAGCTAGAAAAAAAATTCTAGTTTGTAGTGCCTCTATGGTGTGTTTGTCCTGGGGAAGGGTTTTTAAAAAATACTTTGGTATGGTGTATATAAGGTAGCCAACATTTTTAAATAGATTTTTTAAAAATAAAACTTTCAATAAACTGCCTGAGACAACAGTTGTCCAAGTTTCAAATAATTTTTCTGGAGGCGGAATCTGTAGTTAAAGAAAATATAATATTGGAAAAAAGTTTTCAGTGTGAAAAGATTGGTGAGTTTGAAACAATATTTCCCCACCCCAAAAAAATCTCTCTCACTTTCTGCTAACTTTAACAACAAAAAACTAAAACTTTATATAATTAGTTTAGACTCCATCTTTAGATTACTGTTTTTCCAAAGATCCTATGACCTGAAGTATATTCATGGGTGTTGGCAGGTTAGAGGACTCCTGAGAGGTGCCTTCTGGGGTTTAGTTTTTGTGTGGCATGGAATTACAGACCACTGATCTACACAATCCAGAAACCACTGAGAGTGCCTGGAAACATGATTAAACTTATGGCCCCCAAATGAATTTGAGATGAGAATATATTTTCTTTGGGAACAAACCTCATATGGTTTTCTTTTCTGACTCTGAAATACAACAGTTTGTTATTTTTGCCAAATGTAAAACTTTCCTGAAACAACCTAATTTTAAAGATCTTTTTTTCATGATTTGTTTTTTTCTCCACAAATTACTTTTCATATGTGTGAAAAAGGCAGGAACTTTGTGGTGATCTACTTTATCCTCTCCAGGACCCCAACCCCACTTAAAAAATAATAAAACCCAGCAGTGACAATAATGGTAATATTTTAGCTCAGTTCTCAGATTCCACACAGGAAGGGCATTATGCAATTTACATGGGACTGGTAGAATACAGCTCCATTTACATAAAAGCAACAAATTGAATGACTTATCCTCAGTACAATTCAGAAGGGACATGATTGTGTCCTCTAGCAGTGAAATGGAATGGTCTCGAAGACCCAGGTTTGGCATTAACGGAGGGAAATCTTCACTCAACTGTAGTTGTAGCATATCTGAGAAAACAGTTATCATTGAAAAACAGGGGAATAAAAGAGAATTGGTTCAGAGCAACTTTAAAAGACAGCCTTATCGTTGATTTGATTTTACCATGATTTATGAAAAATACATAAATTAGGGTATTATTTTAAACCTGCAACTTCCTTTTCAAATGTAGGATCCATGGGAGTTTTAACATTGCTGGTAGTATGAGACTGGGTTCCTGTGCTGAGAAGTGTATGACTTGGGCTTCGTTAGAGTGGCATTGTTTCTTATTTGAGGGGAAGGGAGGTCTGTGGGAGGTGGCTTTTGATAGTGTCATCCTAACATTTGGATGTTTTACTTTGGAATAGATATTGCTTAATGGGTGTAAATCGAGGAAATTTTTGCTAAGTGAAATAATATGTGTACCACAGTTTGTATAAATGAATGTCGGGGTAGAAGTTCCTGATTATATTCTGTTTTATGTTATTATGAAAAGAATGTTTAAATACTTTGCAAATAATTCTTAGGACTTTAACCACTTCTGTTCCTTGCTATTAATACAAAGCTTTGCATTGTTTTACTTATAATACACATTAATCTGAATGTCTCAGTGCAAATTTAAAATTATAGCTATTTTTTTATTATTTTAGTATCAACTCTTAATCATGGATCATATTTTCATGGATGTAGAGATTGGTTTTTATGAATAAAAATTTAAAAGTAATGTAGCAAGATATATTTGCCCCATCAAAATATAAGATAATTGTAATATTATATGCATTTAATTTCCTAGTATTTCAAAGCACTTGACTATCTTGGCAACTGGAAACAGGTTGGGACTGAATTATAAGTCTAATAAAAATCTAATGGCATTTTATATTAGCTCACACATATGGTGTCAAGTAGGGGTGTTGGGTTATACTTACCATGGCACCTCTCATGTACACTATTTGGTATGAGTTGCACAATTTTTCCACTGTGCACAGAAAGAAAGGCCAATGTATTTTTCATTAAACATTTTTGCCAGTTAATGCAAAAGTAACATTTAATTAGCTTCTTATGTGATTATATCATCATTTCCACCACCTCCATCCCTCCCAACTATTGAAGTAACAGTCCAGCATGAGTTTGTGGAGATTTTGATAACTAACGAAGAATATTAACTAATTATAGTTTGAAATTTCAGTGGAGAAAATTTCAACATTTCTTTTCTCCAGTTTTGCAAAGGCAAGATGTTTGGTGTTAACAGACCATGGAAGTTTTTACTGGGTTTCGTAGACAGCATACCTCTAGATGACCTCCTGGGAACTTCTTAGAAGAATTTGGGTAGTGATCCAAAACAGTCTTTATGTGTTTCTCATGAAAACCCTCTTTGAAAAGATAATTATTTTATGAAAGCTGAAGGGAAAGGTAGATAAAACTTATGTTTTACATCAAAATAATGTCCACAGTGGCTTAGGCCACCAGAAAATAGACCCTCAGAAGGATTAATAGTTTACACTTGAATACAATATTTTTCAGACTTCTGTCATAGTTATAGCCAAATTTAAAATGATCTAGTGGCAAGGATATTCCTAGCATTTTTTTCTTAACTCACTAGTACTTTTTCATTTACATTTTTTCAGGGTTCACTGTTGGAAATGTTAGGAATATTGCCATGTCTTATGCAAAATGGAAAGAGAAAACCATCCTATCTGATAACCCTGAGGGCCAATTGTAGTAATGCTTTTGCTTTCATGTCCAGATATATGAATGTGCTTGAAATATGTTTGCATAGTACATTCATTACACTGATAAACCAATTGAGTAGTTCCAATCAGTAAGCGTATTGGTTAATGACATATTGATGAATAATAGCGTGTGATGTAAATGGGAGTTGATATTAGCCTAAGTATTACCAGGTGTTTCATCTTTGCTTTCCTACCTGTGTAGTCTAGAAAACATGTTGCATTAATAAGGGCTCAAGATGGTAGTATCTGATATTTTTATTTGTCTTTTCTTTGGCCTATTGGTTGTTATCTCTCTTAGAGATGATATAATAGTGGTGACTAATGATAAGGGAAGTGGCCAATTAGAGTGTGGAATTGATCCCACTTCCAAAAAATTAATTTCTACGTCAGGCATGATAAACAAGGGGAAAAAACAAATACAGATGCACAATAAAAGGGAAAATATTCCAGATTTTGAAAGTCTGAAAGATTGTATATACATACATCAGTATTCTCAAACACACACACACACACACACACACACACACACACACACACACACACACACACACACACACACACACACACACACACACACACCCTTTTATTGGAAACATTGCCAATTTTCTAGCCATTGAAGAATCTACTTAATTTAGCCTAGGTATGAAAACTGGTCGCATTACTGTTCTTGTTACATTTTCAGCCATGAGCAGACTTGTGGTTCTTCAACAGCTGTGCAGAGCAGAGACGTAAATTTAAGGTAAATGCTATTGCTTTGCTATATTAGTTGAGTTTTAGTTTCCGGCACTGTAATAACTTCCTTCATTGAAGGTATTCCCTCTTATAATAATACATCCTGCTCGCCATCCTTCATAAGAAGCAATGAAATATGCGCTCTGAGCATCATTATTATTTTACATTATGCCTTTGTCTTAGAGGGGAAAACATGACTTCAGGTGTGCTATGCTAGAACACACTGGACTGGGAGCCAGGAGACCTGGGTTCTAGTCCCAGCTATGCCGCTAGCTGGTAATAAGACCTTGGTAACCTCTCTGGGCTTCACTTTTCTTTGCAAAATGGGCAGTTGAAAGAGATGGTCCCTAATGCGCCTTTGACTACTAAAATTCTATGACTTTTTTTTCTTGTTATGGATTAATTTGTGGCCTTCTTAACCCTTCTGGTTAAGAGTGTTAAACCCTTGTAACTTATTGAATATCAGCGTATTATTAGCTATATGGTACTTTTAATTTTAGCAGAGATGCGTGTTATAACAAAATGCCATGTCAGAAAATATCTTTTGGAATTAAAGGGTGAAACCTACTAGATAGTGACCTTTGGAAATATGTATTTGTGTGGCATATTATTAAGTGGCAGTAGTTTAGTTTGTTGCTTTGAGGTCATTTCAGAGTTGACTACTAGAAAATTTAAGTCTTGAAGGGTTATTTTGCCCCTGTGTATATTAGCCATCAGCATTAAGATGGGACTACCACATATCCCAGTTATGGACAGTGCTTCCACTATCACTCACACCTCACCTCACCCTGCCAATTAAAAGTAAACTCCATATGCCACTATAAAGAAATGAAAAATAATTTGTGAAGTCATTTTTAGTAATTCTGAAACTAAATTGAATAGCTAACATTTATAGAGCACTTTAAAGTTTGGATCCTCAAAAGGATAAGTGATTTATATGTAAAATAAATTTTTAAAAATTATTTTGTTATTGGGGTAAATCTAGCATATATGACTTAATCTCAGGAAGTACCCTTACTTAATCTCTTCTGACTGATCATTTGTGAACTACTTCCAAGGCATAATAGCTGTAGCTATAGGACTGGATTATTTGAAAAATGAATCAAACAATGGCAAAGTCTTGTTCATGAAGTTATATGAAAGAGGAATCTTATACCTCAGCTATGAGTATGGGAGGATCAACATTTGAATTAGAAGCTAATGTATAGGCCAGTGTAGAAGGTCCCTGTACTGGGAGTAAGACTATCTGAGTTTTGTTTCCTTCTCAGTAACTAAGTACCTCTGTATGTATGACCTTGGGCAAACCTGTTTCTGTCTCTTGACTTCCATTTCTTCATCTAGAAAATGGGGGAATAAGACTAAGTCATCTCTAAATTCAGTCTAGACACTTTGATTGTAAAGAGGACAGGTAGAAAAACTGCTCATACTAGTCCTCGAACTATCCTCTTAATGGATAATTAAAGCATTGGTAACTAGGCTATGTAGAAAATATCACTATATCTTATAATTAGGTCTAGAAGAGACCTTCCAGGCCAGCTAGTCCAATCCTTACATCTTAGGGATGAGGAAAAAGCTCAGAGAGATTTAGGTGACTTGTCCAAGTCTAAGAAGGTAGTTAGTGGCAAAAGTGGGATTAGAACCTAGAATTTTTGGCTCGAATCCATAGCTCTTTCCACCCCTGCTGTGATTAGAAAAAATTGGAAATAATAATTGATTTCTACTTCTTTGTTTTTACATTTTCCCACAAATGTGAGAAATTCACAATAAATAGTAGAGTTTTATTTTTTTTAAAGATACATTGTTTCTTATTTGTTGACTTAAATTGAAAAATAATTAATTGGAAGATTATACTGAAGAATTGTCATATGCTTGTTTTCATCTATTATTATCAGAGCATTTTTAAACAGGAATCATGAAGTAGTAGGTTTGCAAGAATGCCACAGTATTAGGGACTTTTCAAGCTGAAATTTCTGCATACAGCCATTTGCCACTGACCATATCGGTTGAAAGGAGTAGCAGTAAAAACAAATGCACCTGAATTGATGTGATGGGGCCACTTAGCTCTTGTAAATTACCAATTGGAGCATTTTGAAAATTCATGAAGTACATTTCAGCATTGCTTCCTGTACTCAGCCACACCTTCACATGCTTTCCTTGTGATGTACCTAAGCACAACAAGAAAACATAATGATAGTTTTTATTTGTAGGTGAGGAGGGGGGAGGGCACAAGTAGTGATGTCTTGTATTTACAGTCATCCACTGGACAAAAATACAAGTATGATATATGTAAATTATTATAAATGTAAATTAGTCACTGTAGGAGACTTATGTGCTCCCTGCCTTCACTTACCACCTAGGTGGAGGAATTACACAGACAGACAGACAGACAGACAGACACACACACACACACACACGTTCAATAATCCATGTGAATGATAAAAGCAATACATGATATTTTTCCTCACTACTGCCAATTTACTATTTGAAGGTAGGGTTTGGAAGAAAAATTAGAATGTTAGAAATCAACTGACTAAGAAACTGTGATGGGGAAATGTCTTCTGGTTTTCTGTTGGATCATGACTCAAGATAAGAGTCTGAGAGGGTTCCTTCTTTCCTCTAGGATAAGATATAAACACCTCCTTGGGATATTTAAAGGCCTGCACAGTCTGGCTCCAGCCTCCTCTTCCAAAATGATTATACATTACTTTCCCCACGCACTGGCCTCCAAACCCTACCCCACATTTGTATATTCTAGTCTGTATGGCCTACTTACCTTTCCTTCCTCCTATATGACATTCCAACTCTCATTTCTATACATTTCTTTGTCTAGGCTACCCCATGCCAAGAATACTCTCCCTCCCAGCCTCTACTTCTTGGACCCCTTGGCTACCTTCCAGACTCAGCACAAGTGCTATCTCCTATAAGAAACCTTTTTTGATTTCCCCATTTATTGGTTTTCCCTATTCCCCTGAAAATTTATTTACTTATATTTGTACATTTTATATTAACTTCTCTCTGTGTGGTTGACCCCTGGTCCCTCATTCAGCAGAATATAAGCTTGAAATCAGAGAGTGTTCCATTTTTGTCTTTGAATCCTCAGCACCTAGCATAGTGTATATGGTACACAATAGGTATATAATAAATATTTTTTGTTGACCTGGCACAGAATAGGTCTAATGAGGACCAAAAAGAATTCTGTTCAACAGATATTTATCATGCATATGCACTGTTGTGTACAGATCACTGTGCAAGATACAGATTTTTAGGTACTAAGACAAAAGCATGATAATTGCAAAAGAGAGATACAGTTATTTGGCTTTCGAAGAGGGTCTCCTACTACCTATTGGAGAGATCAGAAAAATCTTGGAGAAGAGAATATTTGCATAGAAGGCAGATTTTATTTTTAAAAAACTTGAAATTCAGTCAGTCAGTATTTCTTAAACATCCACTATTTACCCTTGTGCTGTTCTAAGACTGTACCTGTCCTCAAGGAACTGACAATCAAGTAGGGGAGAAAACAAGCAAGCAAACATGTACAGAAAACTATCTGCAAGATACAAAGGAAATAATTAAATGAAGGAAAGCACTAGAATTAAGAGGGGTGGGGAAACTTTTCCTGTCAAAGGTGGGATTTGAAGGAAGCCACAGAATGGAGATGACTAGGGAGGGTAATCCAAGCATGAGGCACAATCAGGGAAAATGACTGAAGCCAAGAGATGGAGTGTGTAACAGTCCTGGTACTGAGCAGAGGCCAGTGTCACTGGATCACAAAGTGCAAAGTGAGAATGAAGCATAAGAAACCTGCAGAGGTGGGGAAGGCTAGGTTATAAAGGGCTTTGAATGCCAAACACCACCATATTATATTTGGTCCTGGAGGTGAGAGGTAATGAAGTTCATTGAGTAGGGAGTAGTTGATACAGTCAAAACTGTAACTCAGGAAAATCATTTTGGTGACTAAATGGAGGATAGATTGAAGTGGGAATATTTGAGGCAGGCAGACAAACCAGCAGGCTATTGTTATAGTAATCCAAGTGTAAGGTGATGAAACCCTACACCATGGTGATTGTAATATCAGGAGAGAAGGGAATGTATTCAAGATATATTATAAAGATACCCTTGGCAAGATATTGGATAAGATCAGTGAGAGACTGTAAGAAGTTAAGGATGACCCCTAGGTTGGGATCATGGAGTACTAGGAGGATGATGGTACCCCAAAAAGTAATGGCAGATTTTAGAGTGATGTGAGGATTTAGAGGGAAAGATAATGAGTTCTGATTCGATCATACTTAATTTAAAATGTATATTCAGAAATCCAAGTCAAGATGCAAGGGAGTGGGAAGAGACTCTGTCCTGAACCTTTCTAGCACAACACACTCTCTTTTTGACTATAATCTCCCTTGAGTTCGGTTTTCACATCTCTTCTGTAGATGATGCCTAGACTAACCTATCTAACTTTAGTCACTTTGTCCCCTGACTTGTAACCCCATGTCACCAACTGCTCATTTAACATTTCAAACCTTCTGTCTCACAGGATCTGCATCTTAACATATCAAAAACAGAAATCACCGTCTTTCTCCTCAAATCTACCCCTCTTCTGACCTTCTTCTTTCTGTCCAAGGCACCAAGGTCCCTTCTAGTCAAACAGGTTCAAAACCTAGAAGTCATCCTTGATTCTTTACCCTCCTTCTCCCCACACATTCAGTCATTTGCCTAATCTTGTAAATTCTGCCACCAAAACATTTTTGTCATATCTCTCCATTTACTAGCCCTTCATCACCCCTCATCTGAAGGACTGTGGTAGCCTCTTGATTTGTCTCTCTGCCTACCATCTCTTTCCCTCTCTAGTCCATCTCCACATAGCCGTCAAAGTGATGTCTGAGCACATTAGGATAAAATACAACTCCTTTGTCTGGAACTCGGAGTCCTTCACAATATGAAGCTCAGTGTGTAAGCTCCATCCTACCTGTTTAGGCTAATGATATACACATCACTCCCCTGTATATAGTCTGCAGTCTAACCAAACTGGCCTTTATGCTCTCATTCCCATAAGGCATTCCACCTCTGGTCTCCATTTATACTGGTTCTTCCCCATGGCTGAAATTCATTCTCTCCTCATGTCTGCCTCTTAGAATTCCCAGCTTCCTCCAAATCTCCCCTCAAATGACCCTTCCCACGAGGCTTTTCTTGACTCACTCCCCAGCTGCTAGTGCCTCCTCTGCCTGAAATAACATTCTATTTATCCAGTATGTATTTCAGTATATATACATACACACATACGCGTATATACACACACAAGACTCTGTTCATCCTAGACACTTAATCAGTGTTTTCTAGATAAAATAGAACAGCAGATGTTAGAGCACATAGCTGGATCACACAGCAATTGACAGTAGACAGTGATGGGCAGAAATGATAATCAAGGCTTCAGATGTCTCTATGATATTGGCATCCTTATGGTATTAGAAAAAGTATGAGTGAAAGCTAGGAGGAATAACACTACCTCAGACATTTACTAGCCTTATGACCCTAGGGAAGTCACCTCATCTTTGTCATTTTCTTCTTCTGTAAAGTGAGGTAACAATAGCTCAGATAAGATTTTATCAATAGATAAACAGATGGCTGTGACATATAATTATGAGATAGATAGCTACATATATACATACATAGATGAAAATAAATAAATAATGACCTTATAGGTATCTCTGATACTTGGTATTATGCATCTCGTGGGTGGAAAACAGGAAAGAAAAGATGAATCTTGCGGGAAAAGAACAGATCATTTAAAAGAGGCATCCTTCAAGAAGACATCCATCTCTTAGAGTTTCTTTTAATAGACCTTTAGGTCAGCCAGAGAAAATGGTTAATGAATTCTTGACCCTATACATACTATAAAGCTTGTATAGAAGTGGGACAGAGTACTGGTATTGAATTTCAACCTCTAGGCACATGCTAATGCCCTCTACTAAATGAATAGGTGATGTATATTCTTGCCTTTGGGGCAAATTTCTTTTTTTTTCTTCTTTTTTCAGAAAGTAGAGAAAATACATAAGGAAATGTCTATTGTGGACCTGATTCCAAGCTGTAAGAAGCTGATCAGTAAAGTGGAAATGATGAGAACCCTGAGAATCAGTAATCATGATATTCTTAAGTTTGTGATCGATAAGGAGGGAAAAACCAGGCAGAGTCTGACAGAGTATTCTAGACTTCAGGAAAGTAGATTTCAGAGACAAGATAGAACAGGTAAGAATTCTCATGAACTTAGTACCTCTATAAAGGTAGTCAACTCAAGGGGAATGGATGTCTTTCTCCAGTAAAATTGTGACTGAATGAAGAGAAGGAAGAAATATTTAAAGAAACTAATTTGGCTACAGAGAGAACTGATTATCAAGCTCAGATTTTAGATGGATATAATAGCATAAATGTGGATGAATGATCAAGTAGCAAGGCATAAAAATAATATCAGAAGGTAATGCCAGAAGTATAAGCTGAAGTTTTTAGTGAATGCTAAAGAGGACAAAAAAGAATTTTTGAAAGCTGTATTCAGGGCAGAGAAAAAGATAAGGGACCACTGCTCAAGGTGGATTAAAAGATTATAACAGTTGATTGAAGAAAGCAAGATTATTCAACTCTTAATTTCTTTCTGTTTCAAGAAGGCAATGTAGCTTTGTGACCTCAAAAGCTAGACTTTGCTGTCAGGAAGACTCAAGTCCAAATCCCACACTGGACGCATGTTAACTGTGTAGCCATGGACAAGCCACTTAACACCTCTCTACACCTTGGGTCATTGTCTGTAAAGTGGGGCTATTACACTAATATCACTTCACAGGGTTATTGTGAGGCCCAAATTAGGTAAAATAAGTAAAAAAAAAAAATTGAAAACTTTAAAACATTGTAAAAAAATTTTCTTTTATTCCATCAGGGAGAATAATCTTCGGATTACAAGGACTTAAAGAAAAATTGTTAACAGAGACTTGAAACCAAAACAAATGAAGAGATGTTTTAATTGAATTAAACTATAAGATAATATCTAGTTCTAATTCAAGAATATTGCATTTTAATTGGGAGTTATAATGCATAATGGGGAGAAGGGAATAGAGAAGGACATTTTGGTTTGGGAAGTCCAAGAAATGGTGAGTGTAGGGATTTCAGGATCACTGGCAGTATTGATTTGGACTGACATTATTAATATGAATACTAATATGTTAGTGTCCAGACCTGGAAAGTTGGTGGCTGGGGTAGATGGAGTACAATTTGCAGGCACAGTAGAAGTCAAGAAAATGTCCAGGATGGAATGTGAAGCCTATCTGGAGCTTGCTAAATATAGTGGACCTTGTAATGCATTCACCTGACCCACACAGCACAAGTATCAAGACTGGAGTTCATGACTTGAGAGGGTTAAGTCACTAGAAAGGGCAGGGCAGACCACAATATCCAATGATCTGGAGCATCCCAAGGAAGAGAGGATGTATAGCAAGAGCGTTCTATGGGCTGCTATATTACTGATCCCAAAAGACAGACGCACTGGTCAATTCTATTTGGTCCAATTTCTTGCTGTGTAAATGTCAATTTTTGTTGTTAGAATTATTATTATTAAGAAACTAAGAGTAGAGCCCCAGCATACTGGAAGGACCCTTTGTGGAGGGTTTATGGTGAAACTGTGGGTGAGTTGATCAGGATGAAAAGAAAAGAAAATCCACATTGATGAGAGTAAGAAAAATTTTATTAGCAATTAGAACATTCAAAAAAAATGGACTGGGCTGCTTTGGAGGGTGATTTCTTCATCTTCACTCCCTCCAGGTCTCAGTGTGGAAGTTGTCAAGGTAGACAAGATTGATGATTGAAGTTTGATTTAGCCCAGCAGCTTGGGTCCAAGGACTCCATGGATAGATTTCAGGAGGTCCATGAACTTGGGGGTGGAGATTGCATATTTATTTTAGCATAAGTGATTTCCTCTGTAATCTTGTGCATTTTATTTTATGCATTTAAAAACATTGTAAGAAAGGCTTCAGACTGTCTAAGGGGTCCATGACACAAAAAGAGGTTAAAAATCCTTAACCTAGACCTACTCTGAGGTGCCTTTCACCTCTGTAACTAAGATTCTAAGTTCTACAGGGGTCAGAGTGGGGAGAGGTCACTTCTGACTGGAGCTGTTACAAAAGGTTTTATGAAAACAGATAATCTTAGGAGGATGGGGATGAGAGAGTATCCCAGGCAGATAAATTTTCTGGGATCAGGATCAGAGGTAGAAAGGCAGCATGGGATAGTGGCTCAAGAGCCAGTCTTGGACACTAGAAAGCCTAGGTTCAGATTCTATGTCTGACACAGGCTCTGGGATGCTAGAAATCACTTAATGTCTCAGTGAGCTAGGCTAAAAGTGTCATATGTTAGGCCCACAGGATACCCAGGTGTCACCAGTATTAGATTAAAATGTAATTGGGAAATACTTAACAAAAATAATTTTAAAAGAAATATATAATACATATGGTTTTCCAAGTCAGTATGTAGCCCATAGGGATTCATGTATATGATGAAACAGTAGCCCCTATTTCTATTTGAGTTTGATACCCCTGACCTAAACAATTTTTCTAAAATTTAGTTTCAGATACAGTGCCAATCTGCATTGATAGGCAGAGAATTTACTTTTCTGGAAATTCCCTTCACCCAGAAATAGAATCTTAGGTTCAGACCCTATCTCTATACAGGAATCAGAGCTGCAGAAAAGGGGTGGTACATGATTTGTTAGTAGGGGAGATAAGTTTGGAGAAGTAGCAGACAAATAGTGGAGGGCTTGGAATGCTGGTGTTAGATATTTTCATTGTAGCCTGAATGCAATGAAAGAACCATGAAATGTTTTTGAGACTGAGTGACATGTTTATGAGCACAGACAGAAAGGCTCATTTAATATCCAACAGTGAGTAGGTAAGATTGAAAGCACAGAGGTCAGTGAGGAGACTGATTTGGGGAAAGTTTCTCTTCATCTTTTCCCTTTCCTATTCCCTCCTCTTCTCTCTGCTCTCTTTCTCTGTCATCAGATTTCTCTTTTCCCTCCTTCTTATACCATCTATCCTTCTCCATCAGAGTAACTTTTGAAGTGTTACTGCCTATATATCACTTGGGCATTATCTGTTAAGAGCTTCAGCCTAAAAGAGTGTTTTCTTCCCTCAGTCATGTGATTAGGTTCATTCAGCAGCAAAGCTCTGCTCCTTCTTACAAGATAGCACTGAATGCTTATCTTTCTCTTGTCCCAGAATAGCTTCTTTGCAGTAATTTTAGGTTGCAGTGTCATCTGAACAGAACAGCTGTCCTCATAATAGTAGCACACTTTTACAGTTAATAAAGTGTTTTTCCCTCAAGGATCCTATAAGTAAGACTCATTGATCATTACCCGTATTTCACAGAAAAAGAAACTGAGGCTCTGAGACTTACCCTAGGTCACCCATCTAATAAAATGGCAGTCAAGACTTCAACCCAAATTTCACCTTTAGTCCAGGACACTGCTGCCTAAAACCATCAGCTGTTCCTCTATTATACTTCTTGAAATTTTCTCCTTCCAATTATTTTGTTGGGCTCCTTCTTACTACTCCTGGATAACCTTTTTATGAGAGATTAGCCTTTTTATCTAAGTTGCTTTTGGCTTCCTGCAGACCTTTGGAGATAGCCTTGATTTGGTCAGATTTCTCCATTATTTGTCTGATTGCCCAGAGAAGCCTCAAAATGATTGAGTTTGCATGTCTTGGCTTAAATGGACTACTTCTAAACTGGTTTCAGATGATGTTGGTTTAGGAGTTCCTCTGTCCCCCAGGGTTTCTAAACTTTTGGTTGAGAAACTCTAGCATTAGAAAGAAAAAAGCAAAAGTACTACTAATTGTTCACAGAGAATTTCTAAACTCCCTCCACACTGAACATTTAGAATAACACAATACTCAACTATGGGGTTTTAAAATAATTTCATTAAATTATGGTTAGGCACCATGTTACTTTTCCCCATGGGCACTTAATAAATGCTAATGAATTGATATGATATAGATCATGCTAATATGAAAATTAAGTTATTTGATTCAATGAGCAAGAAATCACTGAGTAGAATAACTTTTTAAGGTGTTACAGGTCAGCTGTGCTAGTGTGAGAGACAGCACTGTCCAGTGGGTAAAGAACTGTTCTTAAGGTGGGGGAGGGAATTGGGGCAGCACCTAGATCTTTTTAATATAATGAAGTTTACCTGGACAGCTAAAAGCTACCTAGGGGCAGCTAGTTGGTGCAGTGGAAAGAGTGCTGGACCTGGAGTCAGGAAGATTCCTCTTCCTGAGTTCAAATCTGGCTTCAGATACTTACTAGTTGTGTGATCTTAGGCAAGTCACTTATCCCTGTTTGCCTCAGTCTCCTCATCTGTGATGATCTAGAGAAGGAAAGGGTAAACCACTCTAATCTTTGCCAAGAAAAGCCTAAAAGGGGTCATGCCGAGTTGCACACAATAGAAAACAACAACCACAAGACCTGGAGAAACCCTCAACAACATGGCTTAATGCAGAGATGCGCAACTTACACCCTTGAAGCCACATATGGTTTTCTAGGTCTTCAAGTGTGGCACTTTGATTGAATCCAAACTTCACAGAAAAAATGCATCAGGGATTTGTGGCCTCAAGGTTGTAGGTTCCCTACTCCTAGCTTAATGTATAGAGAGTTGGCCTCAAAGCCAACAACATCTGCGTTCAAGTCTTACCTCTCACACATACTGACTATGTTATCTCTTTTGAGCTCTAGGCAATACAATAAGATTTTTAAAAAGTTAAAATTAAAGATGCCAATCTGCTTGGGTAGAGTTCCTCCCATTCGAGTCCTATTTTTATGAAATTACAGGTCCAGACCATGTCTTACTATATATGTGAACATTTAAGAGAGCAATTACACAACAGCCAAGTTCTTCAGTCCTGTTCATTTTGTTACTTTTAAAAACCAGAATTCTACCAAATAAATATGAAGCCATTCAGGATAGTTCTTTAACAATTTCATACTAACTATTTTATACTTATGAGAAATTTTTCTTGCGTATGCATGTCAGTTTTTACTGTCCACACTGTATCTGCATGTAGCATAAAGATGAAAAACTCACTACTCTTCTAATACCCTTCACCTAAGAGCTGTCTAGAATTATGTTTTAATTTGCCAACAGAAGAATTATTTTTAAAGGCTTTATCTAATTGATAAGGAGAACTTATTACTTCACATTTTATTCATCTGTTTAGACTCAGCTTCCGTCAGTACATTACAGTCACAAGCCTTTCCATAGCTCAAAGAGGAGAAACTCCTTAACAGATTCTAACACTTCAGATGCCAACACTCCCACTGCCTTCAAGGCTTCCACCTTGCTGTCTTCTGCTACTGCTGCGACTGCACATTCTCAGGTGCTAAGCCAAGGAACACGCTGAGGAGCCACATGTGTGAACAGGAAGAAAATGTCTATCGTCTCTTAAAACCCAGCAAAAGGCTATAACTTCTTGGATGGCAGAATTCCCTCTTTTCATCCCCTTGTGCCCCCATGAATATTCAGTAAATATTTATAGCTGTTGATGAAAATATTATTAAAAGCCTGGTTAAGTAATTTGAGAATCAAATGAAGACATTATTCTAAACGGGAATTTCTAAAAATGGTACATTTGTAACTAGTACCTTTTCCCAGAAAAATTTAAAACAGGATTCATAGAGTCTTAGAGTAGGAAGGGAATTTAGAGATCCTGTGCCTTCCCTCTGAGATTACTTCTTATTTAGGTGGCACAGTGGATGGAGCACTAGACTGGGAGTCAGGAAACCTGGAGTTCAAATCTTTCTTCAGACACTTAATAGTTTTGCAACCTTGAGCAAATTACTTAATCTCTCCTTGCCTCAGTTTCCTCCTCTCCAAAATGGGGATAACAATAATACCTACCTCTCATGATTATTGTCAAGATAAAATGAGATGATATTTGTAAAGAACTTTAAAGCTGTATAGGAGTGCTCCCTGTTATTAGACATCTTGTACGCACATAGTTTTTTTGCATGGGATCTCACCCTTGAGAGCAAAAACAGCCTTTTTATGTATAATGTATATTTATTGTATATTCAGTATAAACCCAGCCCCTATTACAGTGTCTGACATGTATTAAGTACTTAATAAATGCTCATTGACTACTAATATTCTCCTGCAGGGTACGGGAAACTCTACTACAACACCCCTGATAAGTTTCTTCTTGAACATTTCTAATGATTGGAGCCAAATATATCACAAGGAATCCCATTCCATTTTTGAATGACTAATTATTGGAAAGTTTTTGCTGGTACAATTTTAGACAAGCCTGCCTTTTGTAACTTAAACTAGTTTGTTCTGGTTCTTCCTTCTGAATATAAAGAAAATGCATCTCAACCCTTTATTACATGTTCTTGTTCAGTTATTTAGTTGTGTCCATCTCTTCGTGACTCAGCAGACCATATTGCCCATGGAGGTTTTCTTTGCAAAGACACTGGAGTGGTTTGCCATGCCCTTCTCCAGTGGATTAAGAGGTTAAGTGAATTGTCCAGGGTCGCACAGCTTATGACGTCTGAACTGAACTGAATTCAGGTCTTCCTGAATCCAGGCTCAGTGCTTTATCCATTGAACCATCTAGCTACTCTTCAAATATTTGAAGAAAGTTATCATATGTGTAGTAATCACACAACACATTCTTTCCTAGGATCCTCGGAGGTATCTTACTATCTCCATTTTACAGAGAAGAAATCCCTAGTTAAAGATTGTAACTTGTCCACAATCATGAAATGAGTATTGGAGCCAGGGCTTTCCCAGCTTTTCTGAATCAAAGTCTGCCGTTCTCGAGTTTATACAGCCAAAACCAGCATGAACCTCATGGCATGTGGATACTTACCCTTCTCTTTAGACTAAATATCCCCATTGCCTTCAGCCTTTCCCTGTACTAGGCATAATTTCTACATCCTTCCATCATCACCCTACTTTTCCCTGGCACCTAATTCCATCTGGTTTTTTGAGTACTCTTAAAATGTGTTCTAGATATGGCTTAATAAGAACATAGTACAATGTAATTACTAACTCCTTTGTTCTAAAGATTACATCTCTGTCAAGAAAATGTAAAATTATGTTACATCCTATGGCCACTGTAGAATACTTTTGGCTCAAATTTGTGCACCCAATTTTTTTCAAACTTAATTTCAGAACTTGACATTCATCCCTATGAAACTCCTTTTTCTTAGGTTTATTTAGCCCATTGCTCTAGCTTTTTAAACTATTGATTTTATCAACCAACCTGTCATCAATACATTTCAGCTTTTTTTCATCTGTAAATTTTATAAGTATGAATTCTATTGTTAACTCATTTCAGTTGTATTTAATTCTTCATGATCCCCATTTGGAGTTTTCTTGGCAAAGATACTGGAGTGCTTTGCCATTTCTTTCTCCAGTTTGTTTGACAGATGAGGAAACTGAGGCAGAAGGGATTGAAATGACTTGCCCAGGATCACACAGCTAGTGTCTCAGCTAGATCTGAACCCAGGGAGATGAGTCTTTCTGACTTCAGACCCACTACTGTGTCCACTGTATCACCTAGCTGCCCTTCATGAATTTTATACCTTCATCCATGTTTGAAAAAAAATGTATTCAGAAGTATATGCTCAAATACATGGCCTTTAAGTATACCACACTATGTCCAGATCTCCTTTTCAAGAACATGATGTACCAGGGGAAATTTTCCTAGCTCAAGAGAAACATGCAAATATATAAAAATGACTTTTATAAGAAAAATTAGAATCCTTAATAGTAATTATTAAAATGAGAGGCACACATTTATTCCTGAATGGAGGATGACCTGTTCAATGCCCAACAGTATTGTTGAGAGAAAGCAGTAGGAGACATGGTGTCTTCTTCCCCTCATCTTGGTGAGCCAATGAACATTCCTTGGATCCTCCTTTCTTCTCATCAAGAAGGAGAGGAAGAAGCCACCATGTGATCTCCCGAAAGCAGGAGAAACAGCTTCTGTTCTCTTCACTGGGTAGAGGAGACTCCCCACATTTTAAAAGAAAGAGAGCAAGATCAAGAGAAGATGAACTTTGAAAATCTTCGTTTTATAATCCAGGCTACTTCTTCCGTTCAGATAAGGAAACAAACTCCTATTCAGGTTGTTCCTTGCCTAACGCTTGTGTCTTAGAGGCAATATCGTGTCTCCTGCACTTCAGGTTCTATCACATCTGAGTGGTCAATTTTGAATCAAGAGTGTGCTGCCCTATTCACAAGCAGGAAACTAGCCTCCTCAGTAGAGTCAGTACCACTCATTGGGACCCCCTTACTGTTCCGGTAAGAGCTTAGTGAAAGGGGGAGACATTCCTTCTCATTCAAAAGCAGTAAAGAGCAGCATGTCAGAAAATTCAATTCACCTAAACATTTCATTCCTATTTTGGTTAATCAAGATTTTGCTATACAGGATAGTTTTCTCTTAATTTATTACTATTATATGCCAATTATAGCTGTGCATTTTGCTAGACCTAAGACTACAGGATGGAAAACTTAACAGCTCTGCCCTCAAAGAGCTTACAATCTAATAATGGAGATAACTATGTAGATATAAAATTTAAATCTTTCCTTTAAATAGTCATAGATACATACAGATAAAAGTTATCTTATGGAAGAGACCAGTGAAGCTAAAAATTTTAAAGGGACTTAGTTTTCAGGTTATAAACTACACCAACATGAACTAAAGCCACTCTTTTTCATCATGACTTTATTAATTTTGTATATCACCTGAACTTTTGCTACTGCTGTACTTGAATTGCTTATCTCCTAAAATTTGTGCTTTCAGATTTAAAAACAAGGCTTATACATTCTACAGAATCTCTTGATGTTTATGGCATGATTACTTTTTTTTAACACTTATTTTTAATAAATTTTGTGCATAAGAATGTAAAGTTTGTTTTCAAAGCAACAGATAAAAGGGAAGATTCTTTTTCTAAAAAAGTTTCTTAAAATCTTTCTGAAGCTAACAATAGGAAAAGATGTCTCTGAAAAAGTAAGATTTTAAAAAATCATGTTCTACAACAATATTAATTTTTTCCTTTTATATTCATCTAAATGTTGCCCATTAAATTTCCACCTTTAGGATACAAGTTTTCCCCACAGGCATATACTTTCCTTATGTAGAGGGCTACTCCCCTGTCCTTTCTATTAGGTATGCTTCTTTTGAACAAGTTATAACTTCCATTGCCATGTTCCAGTGGTGAGTTCTATGCTGTAGGATGGAGTAGGAAGAACATTTGACTTACAAATCAGAAAAGCTGGATTTGAGCTCCAAATCCAACACTTATTGCATGTCCTATATGTGCTGTGGGTAGAGTGTTCCACCTTAGGTCAGCAAACTTGACTTAGAACCTATTAGTAAAAGTTGGTTTTATGAGAATTTAGAAGGGGAAATTATAAAACCATGGCTTCGTGAAGAGCAAATAATTTCATACTAGCCTGTTAAAAAAGTTACTAACTCATAGGAATGTCAAACATAACATACTTGGATCTCAGGAATGCATTTCACAAAGCTTCTCAGGTCCTCTTTGTGGATATGATGAAGTCAGAGTCAGAACTGGATGAGAAAGTTGTCAAAAAACTAGACATTCACATATTGATGCCATGTTGGATGGAGGTCACTACAAGAATGTGCCCAAGAATTTGTCATTGGCTCTGGCCTCATTCAGCATTTTTATCATTTATTTGGTTATATCATTTATTTGATGGTATAATTACAATATTAAAATATAACTAGCTAATATATTTTATGACAGCATTAGCATCCTCCCACTCCCCTCAAAAAAGGCCTAGACAAGTTAGAAGACTAGGCTATATCTGATAAAATTTTAATGGGGGTAAACATAAAGTCATTCAATTCCGTTCAAAGATTCAAGTAGGAAAAGTACAGGGTAGAGGAGTTGAAAAGGACATGGCATTCTTATTTCACTACAGATAATATGTCAGTAAACTATGGTAGTTAAAAAAAGAGGCAGTTTTGATCTTGGGTACCATATTTTATGAAGAACATCGACTAGCTTGAGGACATCAGGGGCATACCGAATCAAGTAGGGAGATGACTAAATTCATCCTATGCTAGGATTTGTCCAAAGAATTTGGAATATCTATCCTTATTATAAAAACTTAGAGGAGAGAGTTGATAGCTGCTATCAGGCCTTGGGAAGGACATCATAATTGTTATGTCTTTTCCCCAGAGAACAAAACAAGGAGCCATGAATTGCAAAGAAAGATTGATTTCTTTCAGAGCTTGATTTATCGTGAGAAAAACCTTCTAAATAACTTAAAGTTGTCCAAAAGTGTCATGGCCTACCTTTGGAGGTAATGGATTAACTTTCAATGGTGGTCTTCAGGTAGAGGCCATATGATCACTGGTCAAGGGTGTTGTAGAAGTCATTCCTATCCAGCTACGATTTGGATTAGTTGACCTATAAAGTCTCTTCTGGCTCTGCGTTTCCATTCTGTGATTTAATAAGATCTACTCTCTTCATTCTTAAATTTTCTCACCTACCAAACAAAGGAGATTTCATATTGTTCAGGTACACAGCTGGTGTGGTGGATAAATTGTGCTGTCAGGTGAAGTTTGAACCTTTTCACCAAAGTTTTATCTCATATTATCTATTTAGTTCTTATCTATTCAAAAGAAGTTGCATTCCTGAAATTTGGTATTTATGTAATTACTTTCTTATGGAATATATTTTACTGTTCTACTAAAAGAACTCAACTAAAATATAAATTGAGAAAGGAGTAATATATAGAATTTGGAATCAAAATTATATTCATTTCTTAGTATCTATTCAAGACTTAGCATCTAAGTTCCTTGGGTTTTCCCTATTTTCATATTTTGACATATTGGAAAAATTTTAAAGACATTGTGGCCTTTGAATAAAAAATATAATGGAGTAGATTTGTATTCTCATTTTACTTATATTTAACTTACTGTATTTCATGCATAATTAAATTTCCCTTTCCCTTTTAATTGGAACTTCCATCTTAAAGTTAACAACAATCTTAATACAATTAATGCTAAATTCACTTCTGAGAAGAATATGACTTTGAGATCTTACAGAAACAAGACCAAAAGATGCTATGGAAATGTAAATCACTTGTAATTCAACAAAGTTTTGCCTATGTTGTGAGGAGTACTAGACTTTTCTCCTTCACTGGTGTTTTTCAACTGTAAAACAATAGAAATGCATAAAAACCTCATTGTAACTTACAAGGCACAACAGGAATATTGCCTGACATTTAATTTTGAATAAGATATGTAGAAAACTTGGAGAGGGTCCAGAGAAAAACAATAAAATGATTGAATAGTTAGAAAATAGGACATGGGGGGAAAGGGGAAAGAATCTAAATGATTGAGCTGAAGGGGGAAAGGAAACTGAACAGAAACTTAATGGTTATATATGGAGGATGGTTAGAAGGACAATGCTAGTAAATGTTGTCAATCATCGCGGTGGTCTGAATTATAGAAATTGTCCTTAACATAAAAATTTGTGTTAGGTGTGACGGAAGGGCTTTATAAAAATTATTTTTTAACCATTTAAAAAGGTCGCTAGAATAAGCTCTACATCTCTGAGAACAGAATGAAGAATTGACTTGGTTAGTTAAATACAGCTTGGAGGGAGGAGGGTCTGATAAGACGGCTGATCTGTATTTTCTCTTCCTATATAATTCAATATTTATTTTATAATTGAAAGTAGAATTTTGTGTTTTATTTCTCAGCTGTCTCTGCAAGGTATCCTATTTAAAACAAAGCATGGCTTTATGGGAAAACAGATATTATCTATGATTGTCTAATACCTGAAGGATAAGTCTAACTATCATATAACCTAAAGTAAGAAATGTGTTTGCTCAGTTGTTTTCTCCTTAAAAGCATGTGTTATGGATCTTGACTCAGGCCGAGTAGCCAGGCAAAGAATCCGTAGTTCAGTTTTGTTTACACATTTTGCCATAGTTATTATGCCTGATTTATGAATGCCATTAAGGACATGTGAACTAAAGTTTTTGTGGCATGAGATAGTATGATTGGAAATTTGGGCATATAAATTGTTATGTAGCTCTAGAGAATTTTTAGAAATAGATCCGTCCAGGCTTCAACAGAAGCAGGAATTTTCGGTTTATGGAACACTAGTTTAGATTTGAGGTGTTCATTTCGGGGTTGTTTGGGGGAGGGAGGATAAAAACATCATTACTGAAAACATTTATTAGCAGCCCATTGTGCTTCTGCCAGTATGACAGGGAGTGGCCTTTTCTCTAGATGATCAATGCTGGTATAGACATTCCAATTAAAGACATAAGCTATAAATAATTGAACATTACATTTTTTTCAATGAATATTCCTTCCATACTTCAGTGGATACATGGTCTCATCAATGTGCATCCTCCTTTCATTGGTACATATCATGATCTATGTTACCACTCTGAGGGAAGGTCACTAGTTCCTTTATACTAAGCAAGTTAGAGTAGGATTAATTTGGTTTCTACCCAAGGAGGATCAGATTTCCCAGAATTCAAAAAGTGGAAGGCTCTTAAGGGTTCTCCTACCTTCAGGATTTTCCCTCAAGTCATAGGAGGTATTAATTTCCCCTGGTAATGAAATGGAAAATTAGATGCTCTCTTATTCCATCACCTTTCCAGCCTCATCTCTTTTCAACATACTTGGTGTTTCAGATGAACTAAACCAAAGCCCTATGGTTTTCCATTTCCATGACTTATATTCCAGATGCCTGGAATGCCCTCTTCCATACCCCTTGTTTAATTCCTTGTAATCTTTAAAGCCTAACGTGCCACCACCTCCAGAATCCTTGCTTATTGTCCATGTCAGTAAGGACCTTACACTACTTAGATTTTTCATAGTACTTTTCTGTTGTTCCTCTCTAATATAATTACATAAAATAAATGATTTAGAAGCAGAAGAAATCTAAAGGAGCATTTATGTAATCTCTTATTTTACAGAGGAGGAAATGGAAGGGACTTACATATTCTGTTGCACGATAGTTAAATGAGATTGGTGTGCATGCAGTGGCTTTATAAACCTTAAAACATTATACAAATACTAGCTTTCTTATCTACTAATGCATCTCCTCCTCCCATAAGACAACATCTCCGCCAGCACATGAAGCAGTATTCCACAAATTTTGTTGTTGTTTAATCTTTTCAGTCATATCCAACTCTTTGTGACCCCATTTGGAGTTTTCTTGTCAAAAATATTGGAGAGGTTTGTCATTTCCTTCTCCAGCTCATTTGACATTTAAGGAAACTGAGGCAAACAGGGTTAAGTGACTTGTCCAGGGTCACATATCTAGTAAGTGTCTGAGGTCAGATTTGAACTCAGGAAGATGAGTTTTCGTGACTCCAGACCTGGTACTCTGTGCACTATGGCGACCCCAGCTGCTCCTATTCTACAAATAGCAATTGTTTACTAAGTGTTAGTTGAATTGGACTGAATTGAATCTGTAGGTTTTCCTTAGGTGCTAGTATAAACTAATTTATAATCAAATAGGTGCACTGGAAACTATTGTTTATATCACAACTATAACAAGGATTCAATAAAATATACCATTCCTGTGCTAAGGGGATAGGGAAAGGGAATATTTCCTTTAGAATCTGCATTGAAGGTGGCTTTAGTGTTGTGGGTCTAAGCCAATGTAGATATACTTTTTTATGGACAACACCAATACTCTCTTTGCCCTTGTGTGCTTAAATTCACCATTTGTCCTTGCATATTTTATTGTCCTTTTCAATGTGCTACATAGCGCTAAGGTCACCATTTTGTTCTTAGTATCAGTTAATGTAGCCATCCCAAAGTCTTTTCTATCTTCTAACTTTCGGTTTGTGGATATAGAATTAAATAGCAAGTTCGTTCTCAACATTTCCTAGTGATAGCACCAAAGTAACAGTTCAGCTTTCTTATAGTTCAGTAACTTTACATTTCATCTACTTGGGTATTCCCTCCATCCACGCAGATCATAACATTTCACCAGCTTTCCTACTAATTTTCCTACTAATATCAGTTCTGTCCAATGTCCTCTCTCTCTTCAACTCCACACTCTTAGCATTATTTGCTGTCTCTTGCTGGTTTGTTTTAACTTTCTTTGTATGATACTTTACTACAAAAATTAATTTCATTTTTATATGATACTCATTCAAGTTTTGCTTCCTTTTGCATAACATGAGGTGATAATGCACTGAAATTGCCCTATAAAATACAGTTTGCCTAGAAGAAGCCTTTGCAGTGGCCTTCCTGATTAGTGTGCAGTGTCTTTGAGGACATTGGTACCGCTACAGGGAAGATATGCTCATGAACGTTACCACAAGGTATCAAGTTTCTGATGAAGTAGTTAAGAAATGTGTTAGCCATTGCTTTTTTAAAAAAACAACCTGGAATAGGTAACTTGTTTATCTATTAGTAAAGGTTCTAAAAATCATTAAGGAAAAATACACTATACCAAAATTGTTTCTAAGAAACAATATCTATTTATTGATTAGGAATAGATTTTTCTATACACCTGAGATTTGGGACTTTTTTTTCCCTAAAAACCAACTTAGATTCATAGAATCTGAGATTCAGAAGGAACATCAGGCCACATAATCTAAGCTCTGCTCAAACAAGAATCCCCTCAGCAGTACAACCAACAAATGTTCATTCCTTCTTTGCTTAAAACCCTGTAATGAAGGGGAATACCCTGAAGGAGTCCGTCCCACCTTTGGACAGCTTTGATTGTGAAGTTCAGAAAAGATGAACAAGCAATTAATATAGTACCTACTATAGATGACTAAGTATTTTCAGAGAATAACAAAGAATAATCAATTTGTTCTCAGTTTCTTCTGGTTTTGTAAATTTTGTCATTTTCTGTTTGCCATTATTTTCTAGAAGTTCTTTAATAAAAAGAGTGATTTTTTGTGTGATTTGTTGTGTTGGAAATAAATTATAAACCTTTCTTTGTAGAATTTAGTAATAATTTGAAATTACTATATTTTGTAGGACTATCATGAATTTACTAATAACTATAATATCTTAGGTAAATACGAATGATTTAGAGTCTCAAGCCAGTCAAAAATATTACTTGACTGACCACTCTTCAAAGTAGTGGAAATACTATATTGACGCAGAGGTGTCTTAGACACAGTCTGTGTCCTCAGAGATTGGTATTTTATTTGAGAAACTCATTCTTGATTGGCACTGAACAAAGCTGTAAGCTAATTTTTAAAAGCATTTCAGGACTAAACACCACAACCTAAACAAGATGTAAAAAACTGAACTGAATCTGAATTTAATATAACAAATATTGGCTAATTACCTTCATATCCCTGTCACTTGAGACAATTTAGAGACACAAATATAAAAACAAAACAGTCCCTGCGCTCAGTGAGCTTATATTCTACAAAGAGAAATAAAATATGTATACAAGTAAGTAAATACAAAGTAATTTCAAGTAGAAAGGAATGCTAGTAACTAGGAAATTACTAATGTCCTCATGTGTGAGATGGCAGTTGAGATATAAAAGAAACTGAGGATTCTGCAATGCACAGATGAGGTCAGAAGGCAAGTAGGACAAGAATAGAATGGTATATCCAGAGAACTGCTAACTAACAAGTTTGACTGGAATGAAGATTGAAGAAAAGGAAATATTATGGATTCAGACTAGAAAGGCAGATGGCTAGGCTGATGGATCTGTATGTTGTCATAAAGGCAAGAGGCAGTTTAGTGTAGTGAAAAAACAGCCATCCTCAAAGCCAGGAAGACCTGGATTCAAGTTGCATTTACACTTGTAGTACTCTTAGCCATAGGTATCAGACCCCAGTGGGCCCCAAGCCAGATTAAATGCAATTGGTAAATGCTTAACAAAATAAATAAAAATGCAGTACAGCACCAATAATGTTAATTTGTGATTTTCCACGTCAATATGTAACCACATAGTTCCCTTTCTACTTGAGTTTCATCTTCTTGGGTATTCCCAAGGTTAAGGTTAAGCACCTTCTTTAAGTCTATAGGGTATAAAGACTTGTGTTGGTAAAGGGCATTTCTTTACCTAGGAAGTCTCTTTACCAGTGACATAATAGATCCAATCCATCCTTTATCCTACAGGCAATATGGAGCCATTGATTTTTGAGTAGGGGAATTAACATGGTCAGTTGTGTAGCCATGTATGGAGGGCAAAAGATGGAGGCAGAAAGTGCCAGGCCTAGAGGCCTGAGGGCTACCCGAGTCTTACCTTACCTATCGCAGGTCTTCGGCTGGCCAAACCGGATAAACGTATGAGAGAAGAGACTTTCCGGAGTCGAACAAGGGTTAGGCTTTATTCAGGGTCTTGGTTACATGTGCAGGGGGAACTCTTCCTTAGGAGAGAGGGAAATCTCCCAAGGAGGCAAAGCTCTTACAGTAAGAGAATGAAAGCAGAAGTGGAAGTGGGGAGAGAGGGGGGAGGGAAGAGCGAAGAGAGGAAAAGGGGCCTTCTGTCCTGTAAGGGCCCCTCAGCGCTAAGAGAGCCTTTGGGCTTTCCTGACCCTACTTAAGCTCTCCTGCCATATCGTTTGCACCTCAATACCGTGCCTGTTAGATAACAATAGGTGTGCCCAGATCCAGGCCAGTTTCGAGGGCGGGGATGCTCTCTCCCATCACGTTCTCACGGGAAGAGGCGGAAATACACGAGATCTCACTCCTCAATTCCCTGCTGTTTCCTGGGGGGCCTCATGAGAACTCTAAGGTTTAGAAGCTCTCACCTTTACCCGCCCGAGACTGTCCACATGGAACTGAGCTTACACCCCCAACAAGAAAGACCAGTCAGACTCTTGATTATTCCAGTAGTCCAGGTGAGAGTTGATGAATACCCAAATTGAGGTAGATTCTGTGTAAATGGAGAGTCAGGGACCAATTTGAGAAAGGTCATGGAAACAGGCTCAATGAGATTTTGTGACTGACTGTATACAGAAGTCAAGGGGAAGGGGGTAAGATAACACAAAACTTGCAAAGCTAGGTTAGTGGCAGGTTGGTGGTAGCATCTATAGAAACTGGTAAGTTTGGAGAAAATGTGTTTAGGGGGAAAAGACAGTAAATTCATTTGGGGCATATTTATGGTGCCAACTAAGCATCTAAGTAGATATTAAGTATTGAGTTCTGAGGAGAGATCAGGGCCAAATATAGAAAACTGGAAGTCCTCTTCAAAGATGTAATAATTGAACCCATGGGAGCTGATGGAAATCACCAAGGAAAAGTGTAGGGACAGGAGAGTAGACAGGAAAGGACAAGAAGCAATCTCTGTCATAGTACTTGGAAGATGTTCTCACTAAGTGGGCAGGAAGAGGCTGATGATGTAGCAAAGGAAACAGAGAGATGTCAGACAGGTAAAAGAAGAACCAAGAGAGAACAACATCCCCATAGCCACAGGAGGAGAGACTATTCATAAAGAAACAGAGAGGTCAATTACCATCAAAAAGGTAAAAGGGATGAGGACACTGAAAAGGTCATAGGAGAGATCATTTGTAACCTCAGAGAAAAGTTTGTCCAGTGAACTCAGAAGACAGACTGCAAGGAATTGAGAAGTTACGAAATGAGTATAGACAGCTCTTTCTACTAGTTTGATTCATTGTGAAAGGAAGAAGAGAGGTAGGATGATAGTTTGAGGAAAAGGTTTTTAAGAATGGGTAGACCAGGGAATGTTTGTTATCTGCCAGTGAGGGAACTATTTGATAAAGAGTTATTGAAGATGAGAAGAAGGATAGAAAAATTATCAAAGGATGGGAAGAAATAGAGTCTTTGAGAAAATGGGATTATCTAGCCTAAATTTAATAATACTGACAGGATAATGATAAATATTTTTAAATTTCTTAAGTCATTAGGCTAAAATTATATACTACTACTACTACTTATTGACATTTATAGAGCCCTTCAAGTTTTTAAAGTACTTATATACATTATCTCATTTAGCCTTGTAATGACCTTGTGAGGTAAGTACAGATTGGTTCTCCATCTCTGAGGAGAAAACAAGAGAAAATAAACTGCAGGGGCAACACAACAGAATAAAATTAGTTAGAAAATGGGATGGTGAGTGTCCTTGAATACTAGAACGTTTTCCCAAGGTTGCAAAGAAATCATTACTTCATAGCCCACCCTCACCCCTCAGAAGCTTTTATAATACCTGGAAGATAATTTGTCTACCTAAAAGCAGAGAATGGGCTAAGTGATATCTCAATGTTCCTTCAAAGCCTCTATTTCCTGTCTTTCAGAGTAAGAGAATCATGCTGTAGGGTGAAATCAATTCCTTTTATAATTTTATTTAAGAATTCATACCTTTGCAAAAGCTTCTAAAAGTTCTGAGTGTTTAACCTACTGTATCATAAAAACTCAGACTGGTGATTATCATCTTTTCTATGTTTGGTTACCTTCCTCAAAAGCCTAATGTTATAACTGGTGAGTTTAGTATTCAATTCATCTCTCTTTACCTCCTTCCCTTTTCTGTGCCCTTTCTCTCTATGAGACCTTCTGTGTAGAAAATTCACTGAAAGATTAAGTAACATCCAAGTAGTCACGCAGCTAATACGTGTCAAAGGTTGAACCTGAACCCACGTCTCCAAGGTCAGTCTTTATCACACCACTTTGCCTTTCCTTTCAGTTTACTATGATTGAAAAAAATATCCTGGCCTCAGAAATGGAAGCAATAGTTTGATAATAGAAGTTTGGCAGTTGAATGTGTTAGAATATACAAAAGCATGTAGAGGAGATGGTTGAGGTCTACAATAATTTCTAGACCTCACATTTCATGGCTTGACTTGTTCTCTTTATAATAATTCAGCATAATTGATATCTTTGTTTTCTAGTGAATGAATAAAGATACAAAATTGAATATTTTGTTTGGAATAAGTACAAAAATCAGACTATTGATGATGAACGTGTCTTTCTTCTAAAGAGTGTACTATATTTGCTTCATATATTTCACACTGTATATAGTAATAAAATCTTTTAATGCTCAAGAAGAAAGGACTGAAACACATAGTCTCTCGACTGCAACACTCCCTATGTGACCTAACCAGATTAAAACAATTCAGAAATATTTAGCAAAATAAATAAAATATAATAAAACATAGATAATGTCAATATAGAATCTTCACATATGGTTTAGTGGACATTGTTTCTATTTGAGTTGGACACAACTGCTCTAGAATGAAAAAATAGAATGTAACAAAAATAATGAATCTGGAGGCAGAAGAATTGAATTCAAGTCCCATAACTCCCAGTTGCTAACTGGGTGACCTTGCAAATAGTCTTTCTGAGTTTGTTTCCTCATCTGTTAAAAACAAAGGGGGGGGGGATGGGACAGGGAGGAAGAATAGAGGTAATTATACTTGCACTGTCTCAACAGATTAATATTATTAAATAATATATTTTAAGGGGCATTAGGTGGCAGAATGGATAGAGAAATGCATCTGAATTCAAATGTGACCTCGGACACTAGCTGTGTGAACTTGAGCAAGGCACTTAACTGTTTGCCTTATTTTCCTCATCTGTAAAATGACCTGGAGAAGGAAATAGCAAACCATTCCAATATCTTTGCCAAAAAAAAAGTCCAATAGTTGGATGTGACTGAAGTGACTGAACAACAATATATTCAGAAGGTTTTGTTGGAAGCTATTCAGTTGAACTATTGTCATTGTTGCTGATTTTCATAAGTCTTTTATTCATGTTTTCTTTTAAAGAAATGATAGTAATTTACAGTGAAGACCTTTTCCCCCCCAAATCTTTGAAAACATGGTTCAAAAAATTAATAATTGTGACACAGTTTTGGATTTTTTTTAAAGTAATGATTGTCTTACTCTGAGGTAGGCTGTTGCTTTTTGTTTCACTGTTCCGATTGCCACCTTTTATTCAGTACATTTTACTGAACAGAAGAAAGACCCCTGACATTGAAATCCCAGGTAAAATGCTGAATGGAGGTACCAGTCATAGCAGATGTTGACTTCCTCAAAGATCAATGACCCATCAGTATACAAGTTCATCCTGTTGCTATAACTTCATTTGAGTATAGTGCTTGCAGTTATTCATTTTTTCAGAATGTATCAGGTTTCTTTGGGAAGGAACTAAACTTTGTGACAATTTACATAGTTATCTTAAAAGCTAGCTGAACTACATAAATAAATTCAACCAGAAAAACACAACCGCAGATATACTGAACTCTTATTTTTATAACTATAGGGATATTTCAATTAAACATTTACTTGACTGGCATGTAAATGAAAGCAAATGCCTATTAAATTTTGAGATGTTTGAGTGAAACTGCGAGTTTCAAGAAAATAGTTTTGAAGGAGAGTAACCAAAACATACTGGAGTAGCTATATGTGTGTGTGTATATATATATATATATATATACATATACATATATATATAATATTCTAAGATATCCTAGAGAATTTTATTTTCTTGAAATCTGTTTCATAATTCTTTGATTCTGTATGTTTGTTGTATTACAGTTTTCTAAATATGCATTATGAGTATTGTTCTTTAAAGCCTCTCTACTTATATGTAAGTACACCTTTTAAAATCTTTTTAGCCAAAAATATCAACCTGCTTACATAAGCAGATGACAAACTAGTCCAAAAGAAAAATTTAAAGGACAGTAGTTACGTTTCAGTATTATGAAACAGTAATAGATATGAACTAAACAAATAAAAAATACGGTAGGACATGTCATTTTATCATTTAAAAGTTAAAAAATAAAATCTTTTAGTGAGACAAGATGTATCTGTTAATCTTTGGAACATCCAAGTACCCACTGAGATTAGTGTGATGTGATTTGTCCTGCAGCTGCTTCAAATTAAGAACAGGTGTAGAAAACAGATTATGCAAATACTTATATTAATGTAATTGTCAAATTGGTGTGTTTACCATTGTGCTTTTAAAGAGTAGACCATACTCCTATTTTAAATGTAAATTAGTTTCATTCTTGAGAGCAGCTATTGGGTAATGCAACTTAGTCGTAGCTTAGAAATGAAGAATTCCCAGTACATGGTAAAACAATTTTGAAATCTAACATTTTCTTTCTTGATAATCTGTTTTCTTTTTTAAAAAACAGACTATGAAATATTTAACTCTACCTTATCCTCTAAGTACAAATAAAGGTTTTTGATTTTGTTTTTTTAGAAAAATGAAATTTTGAATTGCTTTTGGTCTATTGATTTCATATCTCCTTCTGCCACTTTTTCACAGATAAAATTTAAAATTTTATTATTTTGTTTATATTTATAAAATTTTGATATTATTTTTAAACAAGGCTAAAACAATGGAAATGGTAAAGAATGAATTTAAAATGAAATCTCTTTCTTGAATGTCCAGAACAGATTTAAACTCAAGTATTTAACCTGAGAAGCAAATCAGGTGTTTAGCTGTTCACAGAATAATTATATTTTTTTTGCACTTTGGCTGGCGTAGTATATAGCAGAAAGACTTAAAGGGCCTGCTTCCTTTGCATACTGTCTCTAGTAGCTTGGCATCAAGAATTTTCACATATTGGTCAGAAAACAATTTATTTTTTCTTATTGGCCATTCTCCTCAGCCACACTGTTTTCTCTTGGCACATTAAATAAGAAGGGGCAAGAGCAGTGAGGACCACTTCATGATCAGAGGGGCCAATGAGACTGGTTTTCTGTATGTACAACTTGCAGTCCCTTTTGGTACTCTATTAGAGTCTATCACTCATCAGTGCAGGCAGGAAAAGGAGCTGCCACTGAGATGTACAGGGGATTAAAAGTAGCTGATCTAAGAGCTGCTGCTGGCTTCCCCTGTAGGGATCAGATGAGGAACTGCCACATCCTCCAAACTCCATATATATCCCTGGGGGTGCCAGTGATCTATGTGCTCCCTCCTGAGGAGTGAAGCATTCTGTGGAAGGGATGCTGGTGCTTCCTGAATTTGGGGGAGATGCTATAAGGAATCACTTTGGTTTATTCTGTGTCTGCTTCTTTTTTCATTTACTGACATTCCACTCTAAAAATGGGTTTGGATGGAGATGACAATAAGCATTTATCCCTCCATGTACTCCCAGGAAATCCCAAAGTTTCTCCCTTGATACTTGGGAAAGTTAAATATGATCAAACTAATCTAAGAAGTTGATACTCATTTCTACTGCCCCCCTTTCTCATGTTTTCTTCTTATATATTCATAGTGAGATAATAACAAGTCCTCCTCAGAAGCACTTTGAGATTTGAAGTAGGTATGAGGTTACATGCTCTGCTCACCCAAACTCTTAGCAGAAAAGACACTTCTTGTAGGAGAAATGTTCAAATGAAAAATATGCTCATCAGGAAGAAGAATTTGTTTCACCTCAGAAAACCAAGACAATGTAAATACTGTTGCAAGAGAGCATATCTCTGACAAGTGTTACTTGGTTTTCTCCCTTTTTCATTTGTCTGACTTTTAAAAGACACAGTTTTAAAATTTTAAACTCTTGACATCTTTATATAAAATGTAATGTTCATACTAAGTAAGCCATCATTTTGAGGGGGGAAATAAACCCTTTCCTAAACAGATGGAAGCTCCACTTGAGAATAAATGGAGATACATGGCAACAATGATCGGTATCTTCTATGCTCCAGGTTTATTTTAAATTACCTGAAAATGGCCTCACCCATAGATTGGGAGCTGGTTTAGTAGATTAGGTCAGTCATCCTGAAAACTATTTCACTATCTCTGCCATTTGTTTTAGAAATAATTGAATGAAATACAATTCAACATCAGTGCTATGTCTCTTAATCCTTATTAGGCGTTTTCAATCAAAGGTGACTTAGAAATCACATAAAAAATATCTTCTGCGAAATTATTTCCTGAATGCCTCCAATCAAAGAAAGGGATAAAATAATGAGTTCAAAGATAGTATTAAATTTTGTTTCCTGAATCCCAAATTTGCAAAATTCTTGGTTTCCCTTCCTTCAGTACTCCAATTACAAATCTTAGTTGTTCTGTTTTCCAAAAAAAATTTCATTGTAATTTAATCCACCACAAAAGCCTTCCTGGAGCACAGAACTGACCTGCTACAGCAAATTAATTTCTTTTATTAGCACATTGCGTGGTTTTACTAATTTTCAGTTAACTTATTTTGTACTTTGACAGTATCAAGAATTTTTTAAAAAAATACTTCCTAGAAGTGCTTTCAATGTGAACAAGCAGAATTTTACCTGTTGCATAATACAGTGAATTTAAAAAAAAATACTTTAATATCACAGATCTTGGGAAACCGAATTAAGAATCAAAGCATATTGTGTATATTATATATATTTACATATAAATGTATTTTATATATTTATATTTTATTATATAATATAATTTATATATAATTTATGTATAATTTATGTTATATATTTCTCTGATGTCATGGTCCTCTTCGAAAATGAAGGACAAACACAACAATAGCCTAAGCTTTTTGAATGTTACAACTAGAGGGTAGGGCTGGGATCAGGGAGAATAGTCATGAAAGTTAAAAAAAATGTACGTTAATTATATAGTTATGTGTTTTTTAACCTTGTAACATGTTTTTTCAGTTGGCATTGTAATTTTATCAATCATGAAATGGCAGAGCTCAAAGTTCTTTGAAAGCATTCTGTCCTTAATCATCATATCTCTGAGATATTAGTGAAAAAATAATTAATTTCATTTCATTATTAAGGTATTCATCACAGACCCAAATGTAAATATATATTCATATGCAACCTGCTGCTTCCTCCCCTTAAAAAGAAAATCCTTTTGCCAGAATTTTTTCCACACATCATGCTATCTCACCTCGCTTCCTCAGGGTAAAAAGAAAGGTCGGTATTTTCTTTTGAGCTTGGAGCCTGAAGAGCAGAAGACTAGGATCTCTTATTTGAACACTGCCTATTTCTGTCCTATGATAAAATATGTGGTGGGAGGGGGAGCGATAGGGAAATCTCATACATACAGTCTCTCTTTTTCACTCTATCAAGAAATCACAATTTAAAAAGAAATCTACCTTCCAGAAGCATCCAATCATTCATGAGAAATGGAGCTCCCTATTTTATTTTCTCCAACAGAAGCCAGAAAACAGTATCCTAGGGAAAAAAATCCCCACTTATACTCAGCACGCAAGGCTCATGCCTCAAGAGCCTGTTGACTGCTGCTTTCTCCCCCTCTTAGTACATAATAACCATATCACCGGTAGGAACCCCTATAGCATTTTTTTTTCTTTTCAGTGACTTTAGTTCTCGTGGAACGTACTTGATTAACATCCCAGGAGATTGAATTGGCTACTTATTTAATGAAAAGGTATAGGTCTTACCCATATCACAGACAGCAGCCAGGTCATTTGCCCCATCCTTGATCTCAACCTTACCTGTGGAGACAGACAAGCTCTGTGGGTGAGAGGTGACCATGTCTTTTCTATTCTTGGCTTCTCTGCTGAGATTTCTAACAAGGGTGCCAATTAGTGCCAGTTATGGTGGTAGCTTTTATAATGTGAGTTAGAGGAGTACTGGCTGAAAATAGGACTAAGAATCATACATTCAAATCCTGACTTTGGCTGTGTTACTTCCTCCCTCTACTTTTTTCAAATGGGTATATAGTGTTTCTCCATGAAGTAGGGATATACTTCTTTGGCAGGAATCTCATTAAATTATCAATATTGATTGTTTTAAGTATTTATCATTTCTGAGTGCCCAGATATTGGATTTACTCTTGAGGTGAGACCATCATTGCTTATGTTATAGTCTCTACTAAACTAGCATCAATTAGCCCACTGCTGATTGACTACTTACCCTGCATTTCCTTTCCAGAGTAATCTACTTTTCCCTTTGCTTTTGTTGAAGAAATAGAAGATAAATGGACATTTACCTCTTAGATATCTGAGAAGAGAGAGAAGCTAATAATGTCCATCAATAATTGGCACACAAATAGACCATACCTGTGTTCTTAGCCTAATGATTTATTTATTTTACTGATGGCTGCTGTCTTCATTAGAGGATGTTACACATCAGATGGTGTCATGCAAAACTCAAGACACTGTGTCTCCCTAAACAAACTGACATTTTGGGGAGGCAAAAGACACTGAATTTATCATATTGGTTGGTGGTTCACTCAATTGGCTAGAGTACAATGATAAATGAGGCCAAGGTCATGAGTTCAAACCCCATGTGGGCCAGTTAGCTTTGCCCTGCTCCATGGCCACAGACTCTCTGCTCCAAATTACATTCCAAATATTACCATAACACAGTCCTATTTAACTAATATGACTGCTCATTGAAACACCTCTAATTCATCATGTGGTGATTGGTAGTGAAATTTTTAAGTGGGATACAGCAGATGTACAGGATTCCAGCCTTTCCAACCATAGAGAGAAAAGCATGTTTTTGAATGAAACAGCATTAATTGGCACATCTGTATGAGAAAACTCAGAAATTTGTACATCCGTGCCTCACTCTGTCTGCAATGAATTCCAGAGTTTTATACAAATCAAATTTATGCCAGCTGAAGATCTTCCCTATAGTATTAAAGTTTGGTATATAGAGGAATTAAACTTACATGTAATATTTCTGTAAAATGGAAAATTATAAAGGATAATTGCCCCCTAAATCTCCCCCTTTTGGGGGAAAGGGGCAAATTCAGTTTCAGATTTTTTTCATAAAGCAAGATCCTAACTATCAAACCAATGTGTGTTTATAATATCAAGGGGAACGAATTAGAGCAACTGAAAGGTAGTTATATCATGTAACAATAAAGACAAATTGAAGTATACCCTGTACTGGATCATCTCACTCAGCATTATTTATTCTCCATGTGTTCATCTCAACATTAACCTGTTGTTAATCTAGAGCTGACCTCATGGATGAGAAAAATAAGGCACCCATGTCACTCACTTTTGCCCTAAATGTACAGAACTCTGGCAACACCATCTATAGCCACAGCATTGTATTTGTGTGTAGTCATATGTGAATCCACAGAAAGAAATGGGTGAGTCTTTACTGCCCCTTTTTGACACGTTTTGGATCTTACTGACACCTGGTAAGCGCTTCCCCTTCCCTGTCTGATTGCTTTAGGCCATGTAGAAGTTATAAACAACTGCAACACTATAATTATTTACCTTTCTCATAAGGAATTCAAAGAATTTTACTGTTCTGAGCTTATTGATCTTTGTATCTTCTCGTGATAGGTAAGGAGATGTATTATAAGGTGGTGGGGTTTTTTTGTTTGTTTTAAGTTAAACTCTGGCCGGAATTACATTTGTAGCAAACACGTCTCATTCATGTTGTGTCATTTTGCTTCCTGGAAACATTAGCACATTTAACATGAATGAGTCACTTGACCAAAAGAGGCCATAGGAAAATGAAAAAAAGTGATTACTCAGGTTTTTTTGTGTGAATACCAGCCATATGGAAGTGAATTTTGTGAGAAGTCACATTATTCCTAATTTTCTTCTATAAAAATAAAATAAGAAATTAAATAATACATGTCAAAATGTTCAAAAATATATGAAATGGCATGAAAACTAGCTTAATTTTCTTTATTTTGCTCAAAAATTTAACCAGTCCCTTTTTATCCTCAGAGATACTAAAAATGACTGGATCTCCTAGATCAGCGCTTAGGGTTTTTGATTAGTATGTTCAACCCTCTCACTGGTTTTTGTCTGAATTAGTTCAGAAACTTCTTAACAGCTGACTTGACTTTTCTCTTTACTTGGCAAGCTATTTTAATGCACTGTAGACCTGGAGCCTTAGATACATGTAAAACACTTTACAAAATGTATAGAGTGTTATATAAATATCAATTAGTATTATCATATTTATAAATCATTATTTTATATAACTTACCATTTTGGATTGACAGGATGTGACATTAAATTCTTAAAGTTGAACTTGAATATTTTGAATATTCACTCTGGATAATATAAAGTAGTGAAATTTTAATTTACAATAAAATGTTTTCAGTTTTTTAAAAAAAGTCAGTCACTTTTTCATATGCTTATATGCAATATCAGCCTTTACCATCTTTTCAAGTCAAGTCTCTTTTTTATCTAGTTTATTATCTGTGGACTTATGAGTAATTCAATCTGATCACATATAAAATATTTAGTGCCAGATAATACCTGTCTAATCTGCATTTAGTTCATAAAGTCTTTTCAATGACTTAGTTATTGGGTCATGTTTTAAAAGAAAAACATTTCATAGTTTCATATTCTAATGACAGAGATTTGTAATATGAATATATTTCAGTATTAAGTGACATGATCTTCATTGTTTCACGAGAAATGTACGATGAACCATGTTCAGTCTAGAAAGAGATGCCTTCGGAGCTGATGCTGAAATGGCATACTGGTACAGCATCCTGGCCTCATCTCTCTTCTCTGCCTCCTTTGGTTCTTATTTGAAACAGATGCAAACACTTAAAACAATCCATTCACATTTAGTTTCACTCTGATTTTGCAGAGTATGTCAAGCTGCCTCCAGGAGAACCATGTCTAAACGACTTGTCTGATTTCATTCTCATTGCTCCTCCTTCGCTGATTTGCAAACTCCAAGGCTCTGTTGAAGCATGATTGGTCAGATGTTTATTAGCATCTGTTGCCAACCTCCTGTCTCTTCCTATTGAAAAGACCTCTCAGACTGCCATGTGAAATTGCTGGTTGCTTTTGCAAAAGCATGATTGCTTGAACTAATCCTTTTGGCAAAATTCAGTAAGCCGTCTGGTGGCAAAATAGGTATTATTTTCAAGTTGAAGATATGCAAACCCTTTCGGCTTTATGGATTGATTAATTAAGGGTGTAGTAGCTTTGGTATATTATAGTTAATCCTTGGCTTTTCAGGTAACCTTTTGCTTTAATGAGCAATATTCTTCAGGAAATTTGTAAATAGACCCACCTTCACAAAGATTTCATATTTTAAGACTTTCTTTTTATAGTTTTCCCTACAACTTGTTAGTTGCTTTTACATTAATTTTAACATAGCTTAATAAACACATATTAAGCATTTACTATGAATAATGCATTATTCTAAGTGCTGGGAAGTACAAAAATAGAGGTCAGATTTTTTTATGTTATAGAAATAGAATTAGGCTGCTCTGAAAACTGAGCTAGGGGCAGCAGCAATGCATCTAAGGGAAGTTATTTGATTTATCAAGAAGTTATTTGACAAGATCTCACTTCCATCAGAATATAAGTTCCTGCATATTGATAGTGTTTCATTCTTTGTATTCATATCTTCAGCTTCTTGCACAGTGCTTGGCACATAATAGGCACTTAACAAATACTTGTTGATCAATTCACTGATTAAAGTTATTGGATAGAATTTATATTTTTAGTAAATTCTGCTAACCAGTATGCTAGTGAAGTTGTAAGGTATTTTAATTGATCAAAATGCTGGTAACTGTGATTACCATCTATACTATTTATGAATTATATATTTTCAGACAATTACAACATCATTGAGCATTACCTGATCACCACTGTGTGTGGTAGAAGAAATATTGGTTTTTAAAGCCCAAAGACCCTAATTTCTGTTCTGGCTCTCACCACTGACAGATTACATAACCTTGGATAAATAAATTAAACTCCTGAAGTCTCAGTTTCTTCATCAGCAAAACTGGAATAACAACACTGGAAAGAGTTTCCTAACAGATAATAAATTGTAAAGCCCATATTTTATAGATCATACAGTACGCTACAAACTTGAGTCAACAGAATAATGATTCAGAAGGCACTTCTAGATTATGCATGACCTCAGGGTTATCATTATAAATATCAGTTGTCACTGTAGTGCTGGAGTGCCATAGAGATTATAAACAGATTTCTGATTTACAGAATGTGAGGTTTTACTATAATTGTATTTGAGTTAGGGAATCCAGAAGCAGAGAACATAAGTGTATTAATCCTTCAGGAAAAACAAAACAAAACCTTTCTCTAAATTCATCCTTAGAGGCCATGATATAAAACTAAAGTGTTAATGGTAGCATGTTATCATTTAGTTGTTCCAATCACTTAGGCTCAACGGAATTCCCATGACTGGCCGCTTCCAGTGCCGGGGTACTGAGACTTAGTAACTAAAAATGCTTATAGAGTATCCAATTCTGATATGAAACATTATGTGATAAGATGGTCATGTAATGATGATCCCCATTTAAATAGAACGTTAGTGTGTCTTATACATTTTTGATCCCTAACTTCACAAAACTGACTGTTATTCTGAAAATATAGCCTGAACAGTATTTCAGCAACACAATAAATAATAATGCTTTTTCCAATTCAGCGAACAACAGCTTTTGGACAAGTTGGAAGATGCCTTGACTGTTTGTAAAGTAAACGAATAGTATCTTTAACAAATTAGTTAGTTCTTCAACATTCAGGCATATTTCATTAGCTCTATAATATTTTTAGAATTATGCCAATTATTTATTTTTTTAAGAAACTTAATTTTAAGTATTTAGCTTAGCTAGATGCAGTGACCATAACTTTAGGAATTTCCTCCACAAAAAATTCATCACTGTTGAAACTCATAGTTGTTCTGTGTAGGTTACTGTATCTGCCTAAGGTTTATTCCAAAATCGATTTCATTTTTATTGTACAGTATAGTTATCTAATTTTTTGATGTTGCTTATGACCTTGTTAAATAGTAATCCAAAAATTGTGTGGCTTGTTTTGATTTTAACCAAAGTTACAGCTGCCTAGCTGTAAAGCAGTCAGTTTCTCTTATTATGACTAGTTCTTCAACTTGTACTGTTTTAAATTGCCTGCAATTAGCATATTTCAACCTTATTTTTAGGTTTAAATTGCAGTGTGAGAGTGTACTCTCCTCTTAGCTAATTAGTGCTATCAAGGAACAGTAGGTTACCTCATTAGTACCATGTGCATTTAATTAAAGAAGAGAAAATTGGAGTTAACCTCATAGTTAATATTTTCACAGAGTGCTACAATGCCAACACCTTCAATTGGAGTCACACCCCTGTGTATCTAATTATGCACTGGTGCCAAATAAGGTTAGCAAGGGTACTACTAGGCTGTTGACAAAATAATTTAGAGGAAAACGCATTTGCTAGTCTATGACAGTCAAATTTAACTTGAACACTCTTCCCCAATTTATCAGTCAGATGACAGTCTTCCTCACAGAAGCAGAATGGAAGGGACATTTTGAAAGACTTTTTTTAATATTAGCATTAATATGATTCTTAACTTGAAGCAAATGGCACATAGTCATGTAAAGTATATACAATCCATTCCTTAAACACAGCCCACTGAACTTGAGATGTATTTGAAAAGAATTATTTATAAGATGTAATATTTACATGCATCAAACTACTACAAATACTCCCTGACACCCTTACCACCTCCCTTCCTGCTTTTCTTCTTTTCTGGTGTAGTTATAATTTCCCTTGTGTATCTTGTGAATTGGGATCTTCCTTTCATATCATACATGAAGTCTAAGGATGTGTTGTCACATGGCCTATTCAAATGCAGTGTAATCCCTTTGCCCTTCAGACAAAATCTTTGAAATGTCTAATGTTACTTAGGTAAAAAAAAATGACATTCCATGTCATTTATCAATAAATAATCACTTAGCTTTGCTCTTAGGGATGAAAATGCATACTATAGAATTGAATGCATAGGTTTATAGTCAATGGAGATAATTCAACAGGTTTGAATCATTAAAAGAAGCCACTTAAACTGAGGTCGCAGAGCTTGACCTATTGTTTAAATTATAGTCTTAAGGATTATTTTAATGACCTATTTGTGATAGTGATAAGTGGTTAAGTGAATTTATAGAGATTATAATAATGAAAAAATAAAACATTTTGTGACTCCTTTGATGGGATTTAGATTTACTTTTATTAGCCATAATGAAATACATATAAGTCTACTGTCAGCTTTCTCATGACTAAATGTGGATGGAGCCAACTACTGGCTTAATGACATCACACCATCCCTTTCTGTAAACACTTAGTTGTTTAGATTACACATACATACATATGTAAGTATTTCTCTTTTGACTGTAATTTGAGGTTCAAAATGGGAAGTGAGACTTTTCTAATGTGTTCAGCCTAGTTCCAAGCACACTGTTGTAACTGATTGTATTTCAAAGATTTGCTTTTAACCATGGGCAACTTACTATAGTATCATCAGCTAAGAAAAGGTGAAGTCTGGCATGATGACATTAAAAAGTAATAACCAGAAATAATACAGTCCTTTTACACAGGGTACATAAAAAGCAGATACTTTAATTATTAAAGAGATATGTGAGAGAAATTTAGGAATATAACTAACTAGTGGTGGCCTTCAGCCTGAAATTTACTTTTCAAAATAAAATAGTGTACTTATGTCCTGCCCTCATACAGTGAGCATCCCAACAATACACCTGGAATAAAGTCCACAAGGTAGTTAGCAACTTGACCAAAAAAAAAAAAAAAAAAAGGCCATGGATCAAGTCCTGTTCTGTGGCTTAGCTGTGATTTTTTTTATTAGTCAATCCCCCTCCATTGGTGCAGATAAACAAGAAATGTCTGATACAAGATTACAGATATAATTAGCTGGATTTCTGCTACTTCTTAGATTCTCACTTCAATTATGTTTTATCAGATATACAGTTCACAGTTCCTGTGAGCTTATTGCTTTAAATTTTAATGTAAATGCAGACATAAGTTCAACTGCATGATTCTGTATCATCACTTCTTTCTTCTTCAACTTTCAAATGTAATCTAATGAGATATTGACAAAACCTAGATAATGAAAGAATAGGAATAAGAGGTTATCCCAATTCAAATTTTAAGGGGAAATTATTACAATATATTCTCGAAATCACATGATGAAAATACAAAAGTCCTGTTTCTACTATTATCCTATAATTAAAGTGTAATATGTACTTGGATTTTGTGGTATGGAAAAAAAATTAAGAATAAATCCTATTATCATTTAGCCTAGACAACCAGTATCAATCCTACTGTAGTTTTTCAGGGATTTGGTAAGAAAAATGTTTCTATCTAATATCACTTTTAGTTGTACTTAAAGAAAAATCTGAATATATAGAATCTTGAAATACTTCACTGAGAAAACCTTTTTTATCCACAGACCATCACTGTATATCTGTGTACACACACACACACACACACACACACACACACACACAAATTATATAATTTAGGGTATGTAACTGTTTCCTAGTTCCTCAAAGAAAATAGTTTCAGTACTATATAAACATTAGGACAAATTTCTACCATGGAAAAGTTTGCTTTTTAAAGCTACTTACTGTTATATACACTGGATCTTCCCAAATGAAGAAAAAACCCCATTTTCATAGCAAACTGAAAAATGCAAGACTATTGTCATTATGAAAAATATTGCACATAAATAATGAAATATAGAATCTTGTCCTTTATGGGCAAAGATGAATATTGTAATGTTAAATGGCATTCAGAAATAAATATAGTGAAGTAAAATAGCAATGTGATATTTTATATAAATGGTCAAATACATGAATAAAAGTATATGGCAGGAGAGGATAGGTAATGAATTCTGTATACAAATTCAAGTCTCATGGTATTATAAATGTATTCTCTCTCATTTGCTTTGTTCTATCCTAATGATCTGAATTGATCTGGTTTGGGGTCTCATTCAGTTGTAATCCCGAGGTATCAGAACCTTCCTGAGTTTTCTTTGCAATGTTAATTTTTTTTAAGTAGATAGAAAAAGAAAGGTGTAGTGAGGCTTACTGATGATTCTGTAATGGAACAGAATTGTGCACAATCACTGAAACAGCTTAGATTTGGTATGGAAATTATGAAGGTTCTCTGTTTTTTCAAAAGAGAAATTTCAGTGACAAATTTGGAAAGAGGACAGTGTGTACTTTGATTAATCAAGCAGAAATTTACCCAAAGAATATGCTTCCTTTTTTAAAAAGCACATTTAAAATGGGGCATAATGTTCCTAATTGGCAACCATTTTCCCTAAAGGAATTATTATGGAAAATCTGTTTTTATTAGATACTAAGAAGCAAACTCCTTAATAGGTTTTTCTCCTCTGTATAGAAAAACTTCTGTCGACATAGTTTCATTTCATTCTTTATTTTCCTCATGTAGAAAGAAAACTGTAAATCATCAGGTCTAAAGATTTTCAATGATTTATTGATTTATTTGGGGTAAAGTTTTTGTTTGTTTTAGATGTAGAAGCAATATGGGAAAAATCCTTACTGATATGGGGGAGGTGGAACGGGTTTATATTCAGCAACTAATTTATTGTAATTTTATGTTAACTTCTTGATTGTATGTCTTCAGAATCATAATTGTATATCAATTAAACTACCTATTTAATCTGCAGTCTTCAGAAAACAGAACCCATAATAAAGTATAACTGACTTATGAAAAGCAATCTATACATACACAATGTGTGTTTTCCATGAAAAACAGTGTTATCAGAGGTATCATGACATAGTAAGTATTGGTTTAACTTTGATTCAGGAAGAGCTGGTCCAAGTCCCACCCTCTGACACAAGGTGGGCAAGTCTCTTAAATTACTGATGCCTTCAGTTACAGAGCAATGTTGATTTGCAATGATAGGGGAAGTTTCCTCACCAGGGAATTCCCTTCACCAAGGAAATCACATTTTCCAGTCATAGACAAAAAAAGAGCTTAAGATCTTTGATTTAGAGAAGTTTAGCAGTAGAAAAAGATGTTATACACAGTCTAGTTCAACCACCTTATTCTGCCTATGAGGAAACCAAAGGCTAAGGAGATTAGTGACTTCTTCAAATTTATCCAACTTGTTGATCCAACTGAAATGGAAACCAGGTTACCTCACTCCAAAATCAATTAACTTTCTCCTACACCATGCTGCCTAGAACACTAAAATTACAATTAGCCCCAAAGTGAAATTTAAAAATCTCCAAATTGTAAGGTTCTTCAGAGGCCATCTAATCCAATTCCCACCTGAACCAGATTCCTCCATACAATATGCCTAATAAATGGTCATCAAGCTTGATGATCTTTCAGGGTCCTGTGGCAGCAACTTTCATTCCACTGGATGATCCCAATTTTGTTTAATCAAGGATATCAAACATAATTAACCAAAACTATTAACTAAGGAAACAAGATTTTGTTTCTAAACTCTCTACCAATTCATTGGAAGGCTTTGATTATCCTTATTTTCATGTACATAAAACTAAACTTTATTCCTACCTGTTGAGTCTCATGAAAGGTTTTAAAAATTATATAAACTATATTCTCAATGTACTAGGAGTTGTTTAGACAAATAATAACTTAGAATTAAATACTGAGAAAAATCTCAGGTCTCATGAAAGCTTAAAGAAGATAACATGGGATGTAAGTGAAAAGGAACATATTTCAGGAGACTGCTTCTCAAGAAGTACCCCTTGAATTTTAAAAAAAATCAAAACTCTTTCTTTGTTTTGGAGCTCCAGTTATGAAATATTTTTTATAGTTTTATTCCTAAAATGTACAAAACTTTGAAGGTGCTGGGTTTCACAGCTTTTGGGGGGAGGGGATTTCACCATAGCAACCTAAGTCTCTTCCTGCACAACTCAGACCCTGCTGGACATCTCCTTTATCTGAATGGTCTCATCAGCACCTACCTAAGCAGATAATCTTATTGTTATTCAAGCCTGTAGATTTTTATTCTTAAGTGAATATTTATTTTGCTTAGGACAGATGCCAGGAAATTCTAACTACTATCTAACTCAGACTGGGCTATGCTTTATGCCTTTTGAATCAAGGGGTTTTATTTCACATCTTTTGGTGTGCTCTCTATTTTAGCCATTTTGTACATTTCTGTACTGTAGACCAGTGATTCATATTTGGTTATTAAATACTGTTACAACTTCTCAAACTTTTGATTACCAATATATTCTGGTTGTACAAATGTACAAAAATGAATCACAAAGGAATTTTTGTTCAGCTGATGTGTAATCCACGTTACACAGTGGCATGAGGAAAAAGTTTCCTGTATTTGGAGTCTGGGGCCTTGGATTTGAATCCTGGTTCTGGTACTTATGATTTATCGGACCTTGGACAGGTCCCTTGACTTCTCTGGGTCTCAGTTTCCTTACAGTAAAATGAAAGAGTGGAGTTGGACAACATAACCTTTGAAGTTTCTTCCCACTCTAGATCAAGGATCTTCTGAGATACACTTAACTTACAGTCATTTCTTTAACCTTCCAGGCTCCATGTTGTCCTAAAACCATAAAAATCTCAGAGCCCTTTCAAGAGCCCTTAGAGATTATCAAGTTGAGTCTTCTGAATCCTCTTTAAAATTAAAAGTAGGATCCTAGAGAATCTCCCAAGGCCAGTCCTTGGCATGGATTCAGGAGCTGCTGCACTAACAAATGCAAGGTGAACTCTAACTTACTTAGCTACTTACTGGAAATCAAAGGGTACCTTAGGTTGTAACAAAGAAAAAGTAAAACTGCATCTAGCTAGCCAGCAGTTTTACCTGATAGTATTCAATTTACATTGACAAGAAAGTTTACATTTAACTCCTTGAAGATAAAAATAGACTTCTCCCATCATGAAAACCTATGTTACCTCAATTCGTTTCTCATTAAAAAAAAAAGAAAGAAACAAGAACTATACTGACTTTCTAACCTGGTATTTTGTCTTACATCCAGTCCCAGAGAATATTGACTATAAGAGAATTAGCAAGTTGAACTGAGTTTACCAGATTGAAAATATCCTCTGTGTCTTACATAGTGCCCTACAGAAAAACTGGCAAATAGATACATCTGTGTGAAATCTAGCTAGAAACAACAGGCTACCCTTTGATATTTTCATATTGTTTTTCTCTCCCTTTTTCTTTTTTTTAAAGAAAATCAGTATTGATAATAATAGGGAATTCTATTACGGAATTCTACTATTCTAGAATTATGTTCTGGTAGGGAATTCTGTTTTAATTCTAGGCTTAGATTGCATTTTTAACAGTAAGGGTTTTTTTTTTTTTGTTAAAACTTAATTATAAGTAACTTGTGAATGGTACTAATGTGTTCTAAGTTTGTCAGGATTAGTTATGTATTATTATGAAATGTTTCTTCTCAGTCATGTCATAAGATTTTTGGTCTCTTGAGTTAGTTGTGAGTGAAGTTTCAGAATGTATTTGAACTCCTTTATGTGTTAATGCAAATTAGGCCAAAAACATAGTGGCTGCAAATTAGGTATTTGTACTTTATTTTTGAGCATTTTTGGTGACTATGAGTTTCATTGTTATTAAATCCTCTTTTGGTCCTTATACCTTTACATTGTGGTCAAATAAAGCCTTTAACTAACTAAGGATGTCAAATACTTGCTTTGTTAACTGATGGTGATTACTATGAAGTCCTGTATTTAGTTCTCCTATTGAAAACTAACTAGAAGCTTCACTCGGATACAGAATCTTGGTTTCTGCTTTTCAAAGAGTTAAAGATATCTGTGTGCAACATGTTGATTAATCCTTTTGTTTTCTAGGCAAATCAAAATTTTAGTAATTATCTTTAAACACCTCACTCATATGGGATGCAGCTCCCTCAGGCTGGGTGCAGACCTCTCACCTCATCATTCATTGCAGCTTTTGAGATTGCCATGGATTCTCTTGATGTTGGTTCCAAGTAGGACCAGCAGCAGGGCATTTTCAATGGAGAATCCTCTTTGAAATTCATAATGAATAATTTACTCCCCTTGATGATTCACCAAAGCATTAGTATGGCAGAATTCAGGGGATGATGAAAGGATTATTTATTTAGTTATCTGGTTTTGTTGTTGTTAATATATTTTTCATCAAATAAATTGATACTCATACTAGAATATGTATGTAGCAATAATGTGAATTTATACTGTCCATTTAGAGCAGCTAGTTCTTCTTCTACATTTTAAAGTTATTTCTAATAAACTATTAGCGATATTATCTACAAATATTAAATTTCATCTCCATCTATTCTTATGAGTGCATGGCACTTCATTTTTTCTTTCTTGATCATTTTCACAAACAAATTTATGAAAATTGATGCCCTATCTTTATTGTTTGGATCTGCTTGCCTTATAATTGCCTGATACATCATTATTCAGTCATAGTAGCAAGGTAAGAAAAAGATGACGAAAAGAGATCTCAGTGATTACATCCCCAATCACATATTCATAATATCTAAATATAATTCATTTGTATGAAATATCAGAATGATAGAAGAATCTAGATTCTTATGCTTTTCATTTTCAGTTCCATCTACTGCTCATTATTCTTTTGTGAATGAAATAAAGGATTTTTTTTTTTTACATTTTGTAAACAGAGCAAGGGGAAAACACCATTGTTTGGTTGAATGTGGTCACAGGAGAAAAGTGTTTATAAACTGCAGTGTGTACATATAAATGTATAGAGATAAAATTTTAAAGTAAATGAAAATTTTTAGAGTTTTAAAAACTTAGCCTCTATCCTCTGTATGAGAATACCCTAAGAAAAACTGGCAGGAACTAAATATTTAAAACTTTTTGTATTCATCAAAAAGGTAACAATTTATTCTTCTGCATCTACATAAACACATGAACTCACAGATATACTTATTCCTCTTTATTCGTCCTGCTGTATAAACCCTAGGTTTACTGTAGTAGCTTACATATATGACTTCATGAACAGTTTACTAATGCAAGATAAAGGAAAAAAATCTTTCTGGATGAAAAGGTGTCCTATTGTTTTGTCCCTGTTTTCCTCTGAACCCATTATTTCTACAAGTTGCACATTTCTTACTCCTGTTATTCATGCTGCGAAGTAGAGGAGTTCCACTTGATCCTATATGCCTCTTCTTGCCCTTGTATTTCTTGAATGTTCAGTGTCCTGCTGGGCTTAGCTGACAGACTGAAAAGTTGCATTACTATGTTCATTTCTAGAGAGAGGAGACAGGAACTTATACCTCATGTGCACTTTCACCTTTTTTATACCATTTCATTCTTCTCTGTAACTAAGAGTTATTTACTGATGACCTCTGAAGAATGCTGTCGGCCTTTGACAAGCATGAGTATTTTAATTTACGTTCCTTAGATCTCCTGAAGATGCAGGCTACTATGTTTTCTCAAAATGATACCAGCAAACTCGTATCTTTGAAAAACCGTGCATGTGATATTTATCCCTTTTTAAATGATTTTATACATGCCTTGTTTTTTGCATTCAGAGAAGCCACTTTCAGTATCATGAATCAATTAGAAAGTTCTCACTTGTAGGTTTGTTATTTCAGGGACAATTAATTCATCACAGAAAATATCCTACTATTCCAAGAAATACAGAAAACATTTTCAGAAATCTCAAACTGATCTATCATAGATACTTTTGGTGTAAGGCTTAAGTTAAGGGAAAATAATCACGTTTCTTAATATTTGGTCTAATCCCTGTTGTTTACAAGTATCACCTTCATAGTTCCTCTCTCAAGGAATTATTTCTCTTCTTTCCTTAAAGTGACTTTTTTTACCTTATATATTGGCAGACCATTAAGACTTTGGCAAAACTGCCATACATAGAGGTCCAGAAAACTGAAGGTTAATATATAGAAGTTTCTTTTTCTATCTTTCTTGGAGATGCTCATGGCCTATCACAATAACTGAAAATATAAAGTAGCTAAAGATTCTTTTCATGGCAGCTAGGTGGCGAAGTAGATAAAGTGCCAAGCCTGGAGTATGAAGACACCTTCCTGAGCTCAAATCTGGCCTTAGAAGCTTGCTGTGCAGCCTAAGCAAGTCACTTAACTTTGTGTGCCTTGGTTTCCTCAAATGTAAAATGAGCTGGAGAAAGACATAGCAAACCACTACAAGTGTCTTTGCCAGGAAAACTCCAAATGGTATGGTAAAGGGTAGGACATGACTGAGAAACAAGTAAATGACAACAATAATTATTTTCAAGTCATGTTCTTACAATAGACAGAAAAGGAAAGGAGTACATTATTTCAGGTCCAGTGTTGAAATATAAATTTACTTTATTACATATAAAAACCAAGACTCATCTTTGAGTTCACTGAGACGCAAAGTATTATTATTAGAGAATATCCATCCTTTATTAATTAAATGAATTAAATTACTCCATTTTGTTTTTACATTTCTGTATTAATGTCTAAACTGTAAGAAAGGAATAGTTGATATGTAACACTACTAGAGATTGTAATGAATTCATTGAGGCTACATAAGTATGAGTATAACACTGACAAGATCAGGGTTCTACTAGAGAGTTGCAGTTGTGGGAAGTTCGTGTAATGCCTGCAGATTAAGGTGCTACAGGATGTCTGTGTGCAGGTACTATTATTTTTCTTTCTTTCAGTATTATTCTTTTCCCAGAAAAACATAATATTTGAAATACAGGTATTTTTATTTGTAGCAGTGCTTCCCCAGTTATTTTTACGGTTTTCATGTATGATTTTACAACACAGCCCCACGCTCCTTGTCCCACCTTATTACACATTCTTCCTTTTCATGCACTCTGCTGTCCAAACTAGTTTCCTCACTGCTCTTTATAATCATTTTACTTACTTCAGGCAGGGACAAGGTCAGTCAAAAGTAAATTCCCCAATGGGAAGAGGACGAACCCAACATCAAAGGGGGAGGAGTTGGAAAGTGAGAGACAAGGGACTTTAATGGAATAAATCCCACTACCATGAAAGGTCTCTGGAGGAAGAGAATCCAGTTAAATACCTAAAGCATGAAGGGATAAGTCAATAGGGAATATACTAAAATTAGATGGGAAGATGAGTAACAAGCGATCTAAATGATTATAATTGTATCTAAGTAACTATTAGAAGACAGGAAATTGAACCACTATCCCATAAAACAAAGAACCCTATGGATTCCCAAGAAAGTAGGATATTTCAGAATGCTTCAAGAAGTTATAGTGCATAATTGGGGACCTGCACAGCAGAAACAATTAGTGGAACAGAAAAACCTGAATCCATATGCCCGGTCTTTCCAAAAGAGTAAAAGAGAGAGATTATTACTAAAATCAACGTTTAACAATACTTTACTTGGATAACTCCAGAGTCCTTACTATCCATATATTGCCCGCTTTATTTTAATGCCACTCTAAAATTAAAAATTTTGAAGATATTTTACCTGAAAATACTTATTTGAAAACATGAAGATTTTTAGCCTTTTAAAGAATTTGATTAGAATAACTTATACATTTAAAGTTCTCACCTTTTAAAAGTATTTCTCCCTCAGCTTCTACTTTACTGTATTACCACTTTTGACTGCAGAAAGCAACCTCAAGATCTAAAGCTAGAAAAGAAACTCAGAGACTCTTCTACTCTAATTGTCTCATTTTACAGACTAGGAAAGGGAAGCCCAGAGTAATTAAGTGGAATATAATAGGTATTTGTTAAGCATCTATATGTGCCATGTACTGTGCTAAGTGCTTTACAAATACCAAACTTGGCCAGTCACATAGATAAGAGTCATATGTGGGATTTTCTCTGACTCTCTATCTCCTTCCTTATTCTTTGACAAGGAAAATAGATCACAACCTTTTGTTTTATATTAGTTTTTTAATATTTTATTTTTAATTGCCAAATAAGAACAAATATACAATAAAAGCCCATAATTGTCTTATTTTTCACTTTGCCTACTTTTATTTCTGAACTATTTAAATTAACGAAAAGTGAAAAGGAAAGGGTATTAATTAAAATAATGGCAAATGACTAAGATTGTATCCTGATAATTTCGGAATTCTCACAGCTAAACTTGGTGCTTTCTTTTCAAGTGAAGAAGGGCATACTTTCACAAAACCAAGATCTTATTAATAAATTTTGTCATCAATATGAGGTAACATGTAAAGGGCTCTTACGAGATACAGGACTAGACCTTGGGAAAGATCTGTCTTCCCCGCTCCTGCCACTTCATGCGCATTTTCCCTTTAATCTTGGGGTATCTCCATTTCTCATACACCATGTGCCTGTTGTATTCTGCCAGAGGCCTTTCCCAGCCCAACAAGGTGTTAGTACTTTCCTCTCTATAATTCTGTGTATGTGTGTGTTTACATACCTACTAGTTGACATTCTGTCTCTTCCATTAGAATGTTAGGTCGTCGTCGATGGGGCAGGTTTTGCTTTTGTCCTTGTATCTCCGCACTTTAACATGTTGCCTAGCAATGATGGTACATATATACTAAATGTTTAGTGATTACTTAATAAATGATTAATTGACTATATTTAAGGCTACTTCCTAGGGAAGTATGCCAATCAGTTAAAAGTATTAAGTACCCCACTACATTTTAGAAATTGGAGATAAAAGTTCAAGGAACAAAATAATCCCTCCTTGCAAAGAGCTTACATTCTAATGAGAGAGGCTAAAGGGAGAAGTCAAAATATAGAAAAAACATACAGAGGTAGTAAATATAAATATATACAAATTGGTTACCTATCTCATTCTACCCTCCCCTGTTCTGATCTAGCTGCTAGATTTTAAATATTATAAACAAATTTACTTTAAGATAATAATAATAGTGGCCATTATCTAGTAACAGGCCCTGTGATAAGTGCTTTATAATTATTATCCTATTTGCTCCTCATAATAACCCTGTGAGGTAGGTCCTGTTATTTTCATCCCCATTTTCAAATGAGGAAATTGAGGTAAACAGAGGCTAAGGAACTTGTCCAGGGTCACACAGCTACTAAATATCCAAGGCCTGATCAGAACTCAGATTTTCCTGACTTCAGACTCAGCATACTATCCTCCATGCTACCTAGCTGCCTTTAAGATAATCTAATTCTTCTTAGAAATATTTGCATTTTAAAAGCATACACTGATCCATAATGGGATAATTTCAGTAATCTGTAGTAGTTCTATCAGGAAGGTAGTTATTTAGGTCATTATCCCTCTCAAATCACATCCTGTTGGCAGTTCTGTCCACATAATCTTGGAACTAATGAAATCTCTGATGAGAAAGTCTTAGAAAGCAGTAGCAGAGCAATGGATAGAGTTCTGGATCTGGATCTGGGTTCATATCCTGGCTTTGCCAGTTACTAGCTATGTGACCTTAGGACAAGTCCTTTTACCTCTATAGATCTCAGTTTCCTCATCTGTAAAAGAAAAGGGTTGGACTGTTTCCTTTTTATGTAATTTCTAGCTGTGAATCTATGGTCCTATGTTTACTCTAGCTATAATTCCAATACCATATTTAATGGGGGAAGGAATTTATCTCAGTGTTTCTTCTTTTAAGTATTTCACTTAGCTTACTTTCCACTTAGCTTTTTCAAAGTTCCTTATAGTGAATCAGCATGTTTTGGAGTATTGCCTTTTATAGCGGATTTAATGAAATTCTTGAATATTTTGCCATGTGACGTGTTATTAGAATGTCTCAGAATCTACTTTTTTAAAGGCACAAAATATTCACTATACCAACTAGTTGTAGCTCTAATTGTTACATTCAATGATGTGGTATGCATAGAAGCCACAAGATTATTGCCAACAATACTGAAATGCTTCTTTTAGTCAGTATTGGCCAAATATGAGGTCATGAAGCCTAAAATTTGACTGATATTCTCAGTATTAGAATCCCAAGGGATCCAGTCTACTTCTAGGTAGCATCAGGAATTCTAGTACGTGTCATTGAAACAAAAATAGCAGTTCTTCAGATTTCCTTATAAGTTCTGCATTTGCAAAGAGGTAAATGCATCCCTGCCTGATACACTAATTCCTGTGAGAACAAGCACAGCATAAATTTTAAAAAGCAATACTCTTAAGAGGGCTTTATAATATACAGAAAGCATCTGTGGTACATCTTTAAGCTGAATTCCCCCAAACAGTCACAAGTCATGAATGATGTATCTAATCACCTGGGGGTACCAAGAAAAATGGGAAGATAAACCTCCTTGAGGTTTGCAATAGCCAGGTGATTCAGGCCTCCTTTATTTCTGTCAATGCATATCATGCTTCTGTATGGGAATTTACCTAAATGATATTTGCAGTGCTATTTATTATGTTATCTCCCAGTCAGATGACAATAAAGAGCATTTCCAGGAGTAGAGTTCATAGAATCTTATTGCATCACTTTTTTCTAGATTGTATGACAAAAAAGTAGACTTCACAGAAGAAGAATGAAAGGATTTCAGAATTGGAGTAGACCTCAGAGAGCACCTAGTCCAACCCGTGCCTAAAGCATGAATCACATTTACAATAGTAGAATCAACGAGTCATCTTCTGGCATCTAGTTAAATATCTCTACTGAAGTAGAACCTACTCTCTCCCAAGGCAGTTCTAATCCAGATCTGGATACAACAAATTAAGAAATTTTCCTGTACATCAGGTCCCAATCTCCTTCTCTGAGACATCCTCTCATTACTCTCAGAGGTCAAGCAAAACAAGTCTGATACATAATAATTAATAATAGTTATCATTATGTAGTACCTACTGTGTGCTAGGCATTGTGCCAAGTACTTTACCAATATTATTTCACTTGATCCTCAACAACCTGAGAAGTAGATGCTATTATTATCCACATTTTGCAGGTTAGGAAACTGAGGCAGAGATGAAGTAATTTGCCCAAAGTCATACTTAGTAAGTTAGTGTCTGAAGATAGATTTAAACTCAAGTCTTCCTGACTACAAGCCCAACACTCTTTCCACTCTCTCTTTCATATGAAAGACCTTCAAATATAGCTTTCTAGTACACCAAAATATTTTCTTCTCCAAAGTAAAAACATGGCTGCTTTCTTCAACAACCTTTGTATGGATGATCTTAAGGTCCTTTGCCATCCTCTGAAGGCTACCTGCCTTATAAGTGCCTTTCTCAAATGAGAACCTAGAATTGAACATAATACTTCACCTGTGGTCTAATAACCATGAATGACTAGAAAGGAACTATCACCTTCTTGTTTCTGGATGCTGTGTCTCTCCTGATGCAGTCTAAAGCTCAGATGCTGAGTTTGTAATCCATTAAAACTACCAAGTATCTTTAATATAAACTATTACCTAGCTACCCCTTCTTTATACTGTACTTAAAAGTTGATTGTTTGTAGGAATTTACATTTACCCCTACGGATTTTCAGCCCATTTGATTCAGTCTTTTGGCTTGCCAGTAGTTGTTTGGATCCTATCACCCAATATCATGGCTGCCCTTCCTAATTTTGTGTTACCTGAAAATTTGATAAGCATTCCACCTATGCATTTATTCAATACTCTAATGGAAGGGTCAAATTTAACCTAACTATATACATATACACACACACACACGTGTACATATACATATACATGTGTGTACATATGTATGTATGTATAACTAGAGACCTTAACCCAAGCTGACATTTAATTTCCTCCAAGTTGGTAATAATCTGCAGATTTTAAGTATCTACCATGTGTCACGCATTAAGTTAAGCATTAAGGATACACACAATACATGCAAAAGCACAGACACAAACATATGAGACAGCCCTTCAAACCCCCCACCCCAAAAGCTTCTGCTTTTGAGGAGATATAACCTGTTCATCAACAATAAATATAGGGCACAGTATAAACAAAAATCAATATGAAAGGATGTGGATTATTGTAAGCCATCTATGAATAGGGTAATGACTATGTTTAGGTTTATTCATTCAGCCAACTCTGAATTCATGTCACTATGCTATCATGGAACCACAGCTAAGCATTGTGAGCGCAAAGACAGCATGGGAGACTTTATCAATTTTTTTTTATGTCTAAACATACAGAATTTATGGCATTCCTTGATCTACCGATTCTGTTACCTCATCAAAGAAAGAGATGCAGTTAGTCTAGCTTGAGCCTTTTCTTGATGATGTCATGCTAGCTCCTATGGATTACCCTTCCCTAATATAACTATTCATAAACTGTTACATTAATAATACCTTGTGGAAATTTTCTAACTCAAATTCACAGGTAAATAGGGCATTTATTTAGTGCTTTCTGTGTGCCTAGCATTGTGCTAAGTGCTAAGAATACAAAAGTCCCTCCAAAAAAAAAAATACTACCTGCCTCCAATGAGCATATATCCTGAAGAAAGAATATATACAAGGGAGTTTGAAAGGAGTTTGTGGTCAGAGAAAAGGGATATTTTTACTGGTGCTAGGTGCAAAAGTCCTGAGCATCAGGAGCAGACCCCAGAAGGTAAATGTGCAAGGATATTTGGGCCACTTACTGAAATAGTGTTCCCATGCAGGAATTAACCAGTCAGAGATAGGGATGGGAGAACTGTCTCTAGAGGATGCTGAGTTACAGGTAGAAAAATCCAGAGACAGGAACAGAGCTAGAAAAAATTTATAGATTTAATTCCTTCCCTTTTTAGAAAGCTGGGAAATTTTTTTGTCCTCCAATCCTGTGGAAACCCTCCATTCTTCACAAGTTTCCCAGCATGACTGCCAATGACTCAACAATTCTATTGGCCAATGCTCTCAGAACTCTGGGATATAGTTTGCCTGTACCAGTTGATCTCAACTCATTTACATACGTTTCTTAGTTTCAACCTCAATTAGTCATTTTGTTCTGTTCTCAATTCACCAATTTACCAGAGAAAATAAAACCAAAATTCATCCTAAGTAGTTTTCCCCACTCTACATCATATCCATTTATCTTTGTCTCATCAACCCTGAGTATCACAAAAGTCCTATACTTTTTTGATCATTCTCAGTTCCCACTGTAGATAGGTAAACTGTTCAGTTTTACTGACCCCACCATTGCCTACAGAGACTTGCACCTTAAATAGTTCCTTAATTAATATTGGTTGAATAAAATTGAACTGAAATTCTTGGAGATGATGCTATTTCACAAATATCTGAAAATATAACTTATGATGTTAGTCACTATTACCATTCATTGTCAGTTTACATTCTGTGTAAGTTGAGGGTTTTGCCTTCCAAATTCATCATTTAATAAAATGGTCTTTTTTTGGTTAAGAGAAAACAGCTTCCTAAAATTGAAGATTTCATACTGTTTATTGTTATTTTCCTTCTTCTCTTTTTCCCATTTAATAAGACCCTTGGGTTTTAAAATATTCCCATGTTCCCATAATAAAGTCCCTGATGGAACTGAAAGTAAGTCCACATTTTCTTCTGCCCCTGATCAAGTACTTTTCACTTTCGAGGAGATTTATTACTGTTTATCCAAGTATTTCTGTTTGTAGAAGTGGGGAAGAAATACACACAAAAAAAATACTGTTCAGGAATATTCTCTTACTTTATCTAGTCTATTACTTAATGCTACTTTTCCTAAAATCTGACAGTCTTTGGAAAGTTTTTGAAATATATAAACTCAATTGAAATTAGAAAGAGAAATGAAAGTCTTCCTTAAAAACGAATTAGGTTATCACCTTCTAAAATACAGTCATTAGATAATACACATTCTATCCTATCATTTCAAAAATGTCCGTATTAACTAAAGAGGAGCTTCAAGATAATGTTCTTGCCCATTATAATTGAACAATGTTTTAACAACTGTAAAGTTTGATACTGTTAGTCAATCAATTTAACGTAAAATTCCAAATCAGAAAAAAATATCTTTGGGGGGCTCTATTTTGCAGTTAATGAAGAATTTTGAGCTGTGGAGGCTGTATTATTATAGCTCTTAGGAAAAACAGAGGCTGGATCTAAAAAAATAGGTTTGACAGAATTAAGGTTTTTTGAAACAGTTCAGTAAAAATAAATGTTGGAAGTTTTGCCTATGAAATATCATCTAATACATTTGACAGAATTCCTCATTTGCTATCCAATTTCTTATCATCAGCAAGACTCAGCTATTAGTCTCCAATCACAAAAGACATACTTAATATATATAATTCCAAAAGCATATTACTTGACACTTCCATTCTAGAATAAGCTATGAAATATCCTATAATTCTTTAGGAGCAAAAGATGGTTTGGGATCATAGGGAGAATAAAGAAATTTACTATTTTTAGTGGTGTTTACTCTTCTATTAAGATTCCATTTATAAATACCTTATTATCATTTGTTAAATTATATGACACTTTATAGAATGCTTGATGACTTTAATTCATGCATTAAATATGCACATATATTTTAACAATATTTGCATCTTATAATACTCTTTGTAACAACTTGTCATAGTATCACTGGTTAACTATTTGAGTGGTTTCATTTAGTAATTCAAAAACTGAATAAAGTATTTCTAAATTACATCTTAATTAAAATTGTCATGGCTATTGCTGAATTCTTCATTGTTGAGAGCGATCAGAATTTAATTGTGTGCATTTACATTTTTATTGATATTTTTGTGCCTCTCCCTCCACCCCCAAATAACTAGCATTTTGATCACTTGAAAGCTGTATCCAAATGTCAGGGTTCCAATGGCAATAATTTTGCCTCTTGTTCTTCTCCTTAATGCTTTTATATTTCTTCCTAGTTTCTATAGAAATTTAATATTCCAGAGATGCAACAGGGAGTCATTCTTTATGAATTAGTTAGTATTAGATAGTATGTTGTAGTATAAAGAATTCTGAATTAGACTATAGAATCTCAGAATTAAAGTGGACTTTAGAGGTCATCTAGTCTGACCCCTAATTTGAGCTATTTCTATTTGTGGCTAGCAATCAGAAGACCTAGATTCTCTTCTCAATTTCACTACTCCTTAGCTACATATGATCTTGGATAAGTCTTTTACTCTGGTAGATACTTACTAATGGCCAGATACTGTGGGAAGCATTGATGATAAGAATATAAGCAAGCAAGATAGCTCTTGCTCTCAAAAACCTTACATTCTAATGGAGGGAACACATAAAAAGAAGTTGGAAATGGGGAGAAGATGGTGCACCTTAGGAACTATGACTTAGAGACTACTGGGAAATGAGGTGTGGTCCTGGATTGGGGCAAGATAAATTGAAAGCTCACTTAGCCAGGACAGTTCCAGAAATAGAGACCAAAGTTCTTGGGTGGAGTAGTTGGAGATGATGGTTAAATGGAGGCACTGTGGTTTGGAGATGAGTAGAAAGTGTAAAATTAATTTATTACTGCTCCATGAAAATCTATAGTCTATTAACTGAACGCCTTCTCTGTTACTTTTGAGAACACAGTCATCCTCCTAGTCATGCAGGTTCATAGTCAGTCTCATCTTGACCTTCTCACCCCAGCACTTGTATAATCTATCTACTCATGCACCCATACCCTAAATCAGGTCCTCTTCCTCTCTCCTCTGAAATTATGAAATAGGTTTCTAGTTAGGGCCCTGCCTCATCTCTCCCTAATCCATCTTCCACACAGCTTTCAAAATGACTTTCCTAAAGTGTAGGTCTGACTTACATATCACCCTCTACTCAATAAATTCTATTAGCCCTCTATTATAGGATCAAATATAAACTCCTTTGGCATTTTAAGCTCTTAACCTGCCCCATTCTTTTTTCATAATTCAACTTTTCCATTCTAATTATTCGTAACTTTCCTGTTTACACTGTAGGATCCTAGCTATACTGGTTCTACTTGGAGTTCTTCACACATGATGCTTCATCTCCCACACTCACCACTTTGCTAGCTTTTTAGGTATTGTTTTCCTCCCTTAGAATGCAAGGTCCATGAGAGCAAAAGCTGTCATGCTTGCTTATATTTGTGTCTCTAGTGCTTCACAAAGTACCTGGAACATATGAAGTACTTGCCCAGAGTTAAGTGATGCCTTTTGCACTGACTGTCCCTCAGGCCTGGAATGCTCTCACTCTTCACCTCTGCTTTCCTGGCTTCCTTCAATACTCACCTTACATGCCACCTGTAGGAGGCCTATTTTTGTCACACAGATACCCCTCCCCCATATGTACACACATGTGTGCACATACATTTATCTGTGTATGTATATACATATACATATGTATACACATACATGACTCCTACACTAGATTATAATCACTTTGAGGACAGGAACTATTTTCCTTTTTTTCTTTTTAATCTAAGCGCTTAGTATAGTACTTAATAAATACTTGTCAATACACTCCTAGATAATGAATTCATAAAAGTAGGGAGTTTGTTCATTCTGATTTTCAAATTTGAGCTTCTTTTTTTGTTCCTATTTAATTCCTTGGCATGAACCAGGCACTTCAAATAGGAATCAGTATGAATTACCTGTCTTGCACTAAATTGTTATCACTGTTTCTGATAGTATGCGAATAAATGAGTCAAAAGAACGGAAAAACCCAGCAGTGGGACTGTATTAGACTCTCGAATGCCTGTGGAAGAACAGACCATTTTCACAAAAGTTACACCACTATTTATCAGAAATAGTATCATTATTTAGTTAATGTGCCATTATTTAGTCTGTATTTTACAGCTGCATTGGATTCACTGTTAAAACATCTCTTCATAATAGTTTTCATGTCTTTACTTCATGATTTAAGATATTACTCAGTGTTATTCCTATGCCATTATTTCCTTTCAATGAAATATTCCTTTACCCAACAAAGATTTTGTGAGTATATATTATGTGGAAAGTAGTATGCTAAATGCTGTAAGATGATTTGTTTCTATATTTTCCTACTTAACACAGCGTGACATTATACTGATGGCAATTACACATGAGCAAAAACCAAGTGGAAAATATCTTTGTATTTTTTAAACAATGTAACTCATTTTTCACTAATTATTTAAATGTGTTTACTTAACACACATAACTTTCTTTCGTTTGAAAATAACTTCCTTCCTTTAAAAAAATGGAATTCTGAATTAGACATGAGATTGCAGTGCCCACTTAAAGTGACAGGTGGCAGAAATCTAGGTAGAAGTTTAGGGGCATTTTTTGTACTTCTGCCAAATAAAATGTAGTATATCTGTGAACCAGATTTTTAAAAATTGTGGATCAGATCTCAGAATGCCAGAATCAATGATTTAAACATTTTTTACAGGTATATATTTTTCCTGTGAGCATCAGGATTCTTCAAAATATATGTATTTTCACCCAAGTGTCCTCCTATTCAAGAATACTGCAGCATTCTGGTAAATCTCAAGTGGAGGTGGGAGAGTAGATAGGAACCATAATCCTTTTACTTTATCCTGTTGGTCGGCTCCTGCGTGTCCCTCAGTTTTCCCCTCCCCCTACCTCTTACCCTTCACAGACACCAGTATGCCTCTTCCAGACTGTCAAGAATTTCCTCAAGGGTCCATAATCTGAAGAGTGTGTTTCCTCTGCTGGTCCACATCTCAATCCAACCATATCTTGTCATTTTGTCAGTTTTAGTGAACTTAATATTATGGAGAGATTATTGGAAATGGAGTCAGGGAAGAATTAGAATTAGTCTTAGAACACAGAATTAGAAGTTTCCTTAGAACACAGAATTAGAATTAAAGTCTTAGGACACAGAATTAGAATTAAAGTACTAGAACTGTATGCAAAGCCTGCCTCTGATAATCATACCACACTAGTTGTGGGACTCAAAAGATAATAAATCTATTTGAGTCTCAGTTTCTTCTTTTATAAAAATGGAAATTATTATAGCTGTACTCTCTCCTTCACTAAGTTGTTGTCAGGATCAAATGTGATAATGTACATAAGATACTTTATCAACTTTGAAGCATATAAACGTCTCTCTCATAAAGGATCTGCCCAACATATGGGAGGCATTCCTCTGTGACCTTTATCATTTCAGAACTCCCAGTGTATCACTGAAGCTGTTCACATCACTCATTCCTCGTTCTTACTATGCGTGATCCCAGCTAAGTTCCTCTTAGGTCAGAAGACAAGAATTTTCTTTCTTTTTAAAAAAAAAAAAAACTACTTAAAACTATTATTGGTATTGTTTTGCAGGTTACTTCACCTACCATGTCCTTTGGGTCTCTACTGTAGGAAGATAGATCTACAACTAAAAACCTTACTGTAGTACACCCTTTTTTTGCTTATTTAATTTTATATATCAAAAGTTATGAAATATATTACTTTTTTCTCAAATAACAAGTCTTTTTATAAATCAGCAAAAAAAAATCACATTTTTAAAATACCTCACTACATACCTATATAGTCCAGCAAAACAAGAAATGCTCCATCAGTCAATAATCACTAACTACTACTTTGTGTCAGGTTCTATGCTAAATGCTAAAGATTAAAAAAAAAAAAAACAGGTTCAAAAGACAGTCCCATCCTAAAGGAGCTCACCATGTAAGGGAGAGACAACAGACAAATACATTTGTTCAAACAAGCTATACAGGCTAAAGTATGAACAGAGGGAATGCAATAGATTTTTGAGGAGTTGGAAAAGAATTCCTGAACAACATGGGATTGGAAAGAAGCCAGGGAAGTTGAGAAGTACAGATGAAGAGAAAGAAGATTCCAAGCTTGAGGAAAAGCCAGAAACAGTGCCCAGAAAGGAGGTTGTTGTCACTGGATCAAACAATACCTGGCAGGAAAGGGGCTGGAAGAAACTGTAAAGGTAGAGGGCAGGGGTTAGATTAGGTAGGAGAGTGAAGCCCTGGGATTGTTGATGTCATCCTAGAGATGACAGGAAGACACTGGAGTTTATTGAGGAAAGGAGTGAAGCAGTTGGACCTGTACTTTAGGAAAATCATTTTGGTACTCAAATGGCAAATGAACTGGAATGGGGAGAAATTTAGAGCATGCAGACCCACTAGCAAGCAAGCCATTGCAATAGTCTAAGAAGGTGATGAGGGCTTCCACCAGGGAGGCTGCAAAATCAGAGGAGAGAAGGAGGAGTGTTCAAAATGTATGGCAAAGGGTGAGGTCAACAAGCCTTGGCAACAGACTGGCTATGGGGGGGGGGCGGGGTTCAGAAATAGTGAGGAGTAGATCATGACACCTAGGTTGTAAGTGTTGGGGGACTGAGAATGGCGGTGCCCCAAACAGTATCAAGGAAGTTTAGAGAGGGGAGAGTTTAGGGGAAAGGATAATGAGTTTAGTTTTAGATGTTCTGAGTTTAAGATGTCTCATAGACATCCATTGTGAGATGTCTGAAAGGCAGGTGAAGATACAGGACTGTAGGTCAACAGCGGTTAGGACAGGATAAGTAAATCTGAGAATCGTGGGCATAGAGATGATAATTAAATTCATGAGAATTAATGAGATCACCAAGTGAAATGACAGAGGGAGAAAAGAAGGCCCAGGACAGACCCCTGTGAGACATTTAAGATCAGAGGCAATGGTCTGGATGAGCATTCAGCAAAGGAGACAGAGGGATGGCCGAGGCACAAGAACCAGGAGACAGGGGTGTCCTAAAAACTCATGAAAAGGAAGACACTCTCCAAGAAAAAGTGATCAAGTGTCAAAGACTATACAGAAATTGAGAAGAGTGAGAATTGAGAAAAGGCCACTGGATTTCAGCAAGCCAAAGATCATTGTTAACTTTAAAGGGAGAGAGCAGTTTCTGTGGAATGACAAGTTCAGAAGGCAGATTGTGAGTGGTCAAGAAGAGTGCGAGAATATTTTCTGTCATGTCTCTTTCTACAGTTGAGTTCCTTTGCTTTCTTTTTGACTCTTGGACAAGCAAATGGAAGAATGAAAAAAAAGGATCTAGTAAAAATACTTACTATGTGCCATCAAGCACTAAGGCAAATTGCTGAGGATAGAAATACAAAAAAGTAATGTGTTCTTTGCCTTCAGAAAGCTCCCATTCAGTAGGGTGGACAACAAATATAAGGTAGTTATGGCCAAAGAGGGATACATTGGTTTGAAAAATTAAAGAGATGATGAGTGGATGTCCTGGAGTAATTACAGTAATTACTGATTTGATTGTCATTCCAGAACTGAAAAATGAGGATAAGAGGATGGGTGGTAAAATGAAAAGACAAAAGTCAAGAAGATAGCTGGGAATAAAGTAAAATCTAACCAAGGATCCCACAATTCATGGGTGAGGTAGACCCAGGGCAGAAGTTCTCCAGGAAAGTTAAGAATTCCAGGGCAAGGTCTCTGACCCTGAGGAATAAATGAAAGGATTTTTTTTTCCTACCTTTTTCATCTGTGATCTCAGAAATGAGATTACAATATACCTACAATGATTTCGTAGAGTAAGTACAAAAGATGTAAAGAGTCTCGTCTAGACCCTCACTGCTGATAAGTGTTAGAGGCAGATCTTGCACTCAGGTCCTTCTAACTCCAAGTCTAGCCCTCTGTTCACTCTGATATACCCTCTCCTCTCAAGTGTACAGATATAGAGAGAGCCATCTCTGTAGGCTTTAGATTAACAATGCTTCTCTTGCTAAGCAACAATAAAGAAGTAACGAGTGCAGGAGCTGGCATGGTTGTAAGGAAGAGTAGTGAGAGGAAGAAGCCTGGGGAGTTCTCCCTTCTGCTGAATGTAGCATAGTGCCATGTTGACCTTGAAGAATAACCAGACTGTTTTATGAGTTATCAAAATTTTTGGTTTGGGTTAAGGGCATGTTTGTAAATTTTTATGTTCTATTTTACATTGTAAATATGTATATTTTATTTCATTTGGTGTATTTTGTTTCTCTTTCATTTTGTTCAATCTGGTTTTATTCTGTTCAGCTTGTGATTCGTTCTCTGATAGTTTTCCTATTCTTGAAACTTCTCCAAATCTTCTTTATGCTAAGTGCCTTCTTTCCACCTTTTTTTAAAAAGAACAAATTGTATGCAATTGTAACTTTTCAAATAAAGTGCCTTCACAGTCACTGTACTGTGATTTAAATCTTTGATTTAAATATTTAGTGATTTACAGTTTGAGTCAACTAAAGAAAGTGATTAACAAGAAGTTAGTAGGCAGAAGGAAGGCTAAAGCTTGTTCATTTGTGCTGCAGAAAAAACAGATAGAAGTTACAGAAAATGAGACTTAGTTTTTATATGGTGGAAAACTTGATTAGTTGTATAAAGATGGAAGGGTCTCCCTCCATCAGAGTAGAGGCAGCTAGTGGCACCACAGTACATAGAGTCCTGGGTGAAAGACCTATGTTCAAATCAAGTCTCAGACAGTTACTAGCTATATGACTGCTTAATATCTGTTAATAGCACCTACCTTGAAGTTGTTAGAAGATCAAATGAGATATTTGTTTTTTTTTAAGTGCTCTCCCCATGCCTCATCCCCCATCATTAGAGATGTTTTAAAAGAGATTCAAAGTAGACCTAGTCCTTTCCTTTTTAATTTTGTTGACTTTTGCCAGATGTGTTTGTACATTTCTATAATCTTTGCTACTGAAGAGGATGAGGATGGTAGATGCCTTGAGTTCTAACCTGCAGTTCGGCCAAAACCAGCCCTCTGTCCTATGTCTGAAACTCATGTGGGGAGCCTCTGGTGATATTACCTGTTGTACTTCCAGCATGAGCAAGATGGGGAGAGCCAATGCCCAAGGAAAACTATTTTACCATAAATAACATATTTTTTCCATTTTCCTAGATTATCTATTAATAAAGGTCATAACATTACAAGTAAATATTTTGCATAATCACCTATATTATTTGTTTCTTTATGAAGTCTGTTTTCCCAAGACAATCTTTAAAGCCGACAGGAGGGTTCTGTTGCAGGGGTCTCAGAGCAGAGTGTAGCCCAGCCTGGGCCCCAACAGCACAGACAGAACTGGAGCAGGTCCCAGGATACTGAATCACTGCTCCGTGGTTTCCAGACTGCTCAACTCACAAACACCAGACACTTCAAACATCAGTGGGAAAACTTTCGGGGTGAGAGAGGAATATGGTCCAACCCCAGCCCCAACCCCAAGCTAGTGGCAGCCAGTGCTGCAGGGATAGGCTGCTTCTAGAACTCTTGACCTACAAAAAGTGGGGGAATCAAGTAGCTAATCTGGGTCACAGTTCTGGGGCAAGAAGGAGCTCTGACATGGCAGAGCTGGTGTTGGCTGGGGAGAGGGAATCCTACTCACAGTCCCAGGGCTGAAAAGAGTGCTTGTGGTTGTTCACAGACTTAGGTGCAGGTCAGGAAAGGAGTAAACAACTCTCCTTTGATCATATCACTTTGGAGGAACTGAGAATTTATAGCTTCCTAAAGATATCTCTGAAAACAGCTGCACAAAAACCACCTGCACAAACCCCCTGAAACTTGAGACAGTACGCTTTCCACTTAACAAGGAGCTCAGAGGTCAAGTAATTGGCTGAGAAAATGACCAAAAGGGGGAAAAATAAGTCTATAGAAGGTTACTTTCTTGATGAAAAGGTATTTTCTAATGATGAGGAAGATCAAAGCATAAAACCAGAGGAAGGCAGCAAGGTCAAGGTTCCTAAATCCAAAGCCTCCAAGAAAAATATGAAATGGTCTCAGGCCATGGAAGAGCTCCAAAAGGGATTTTGAAAATCAAGTAAGAGAAATAGAGGAAAAATTGGGAAGAGAAATGAGTGCAATGCAGAAAATCGTGAATGAGTCAATACCTTGCTAAAGGAGACCAAAAAAAAAAATGCTGGAGAAAATAACACCTTTAAAAATAGACTAAACCAAATGTCAAAAGAGGTCCAGCAAGCCAGTGAGGAAAAGAATGCCTTAAAAAGCAGAATTGGCCAAATGGAAAAGGAGGTCCAAAAGCTCACTCTGAAGAAAATAATTACTTCAAAATTAGAATGGAGCAAATGGAAGATAATGACTTTATGAGAAATCCGCAAATTATAAAACAAAACCAGAAAAATGGAAAAATAGAAGACAATGTGAAATATCTCATTGGAAAAACAACATGGAAAGTAGATTCAGGAAAGAGAATTTAAAAATCATTGGTCTACCTGAAAATCATGATTAAAAAAAGAACCTAGACATCATCTTTCAAGATATTATCAAGGAAAACTACCCTGATATTCTAGACCCAGAGGGCAAAATAGAAATGGAAGGAATTCACTGATCACCTCCTGAAAGAGATCCCAAAAGGAAAACTCCTAGGATTATTGTAGCCAAATTCCAGAGTTCTTAGGTCAAGGAGAAAATATTGCAAGCAGCCAGAAAGAAACAATTCACATATTTGTGGAAACACAATCAGGATAACACAGGACTTAGCAGCTTCTACACTAAAGGATAAGGCTTGGAATATGATATTACAGAGGCCAAAGGAGAAAGGATTAAAACCAAGAATCACCTACTCAGCAAATACACACACATGCATATGTATGTATGTGTAGGTATATGTATATGTATGTGTGTGTGTATAAACAGAGGGCACAGAGTGAGCTAATATGAAGGGAACATACCTAAAAAATAAAATTAAGTGTTGAGAAGAATGCACTGAGCAAAAGAAAAAGGGAGAGGTAGAATACAGTAAAGCATCTCACATAAAAGAGGCAAGAAAGAGCTTTTACAATTGAGGGGAAGAGGGGGAAGGTAAGAGGGAATAAGTGAGCCTTAGTTTCATTGGATTTGGCTTAAGGAGAAAATAACACAATTTGGCATGGAAATCTATCTTACCCTATAGGAAAGCAGGGAGCACAGAGATAGGAGAGAGAGAATAATAAAAGGGATGGTAGATTAGGGGAAGAGGTAATCAGAAGCAAACACTTTTGTGGGGGGACAGGTCAAAGGAGAGAATGGAATAAATGGAGGGCAGGACAGGATAGAGGAAAAGTGTAGTCTTTTGCAACATGACTGTTATGGAAGTATTTTGCATGGCTACACATATATGACCTATATTGAATCATTTGCTTTCTCAATGAGGGTGGGTGGGGAGGAAGGAAGGGAGAGGATGGTGAACTCAAAACTTTAAAAATGAGTGTTAAAACTTGTTTGGCATGCAACTGGGAAATAAGTTGTATAGGCAATGAGGTAGAAAAATCTTTCTTGCCCTACAGGAGAATAGAGGGGAGGGGAAATGGGAAAAGGGGAGGTGATAGAGGGGAGGGCAGATTGGGGAAAGGAGTTGTTGGGATGCATACTGTCCTGGGGTGGGGGGAGGGGAGCGATAGGGAGAAAATTTGAAATTCAAAACCTTGTGAAAGTGAATGTTGAAAACTGAAAATAAATTATATTAAAAAATAAAATTTAGCTATGGAATGTAAAAAGGTCTGTTTTTATCATTTAAAAAGCAGTTGTACAGTAGTAGAATAGCTGTAGTCTGATGAAATTTAATGTAATGTAAACTGGATTAGGAATTAGTAATGAGTGAATCGAGGTGATGCTGGATGCTTTTAAAGCTTTCTGTTAATTCTTACTAGGCAGGAATGTATGGCAGTGAAATTTTAAATTCATATATCTGAGAAAATTATTAGTGTGGATAAACCCTGAGAAAAGTAGTATGGTGTATCAAGTCAGAGAGAACTGCCCTCAGAGTCAGGAAAACCTGAGTTCAGGTTCTGACATATACTGGCTTCCTGACCCTAGGCAAGTCACTAAACCTTTTGGTATCTCAAGCAGCTCAAGACCATAGCTTATATAACCCTTTTAGGTCTGTATTGGTAGAGGGAGTTTTCCTATCAGAAATTGCTTACACTTGCCAAATTTCAGGTTTGGTTTCAATTTTTCTTTATTTTGAACAGCCACAGAAATAAATGACAGTAAGATATTGTATAACAGTATTAGTTCCTGTTGTCCTTTTAAGGGGCATATTACAGATATCCCTACATATCAGGTAAGGCATTTTGTCAAAACTTTCAATATTTGAGCAGATGGCTTTAAAGTTTTGCTTAAAAATAGGCCTATGTTTTAATAATTCCCTAATGAAACAGTAGAAAAATTCCAGCAGTCCTCATTTTAAAACTTTTTCTATAAAGTGTGCCTTCATTGCTGTTTTTCTTCTTTGGAAAACTTGTTTGCTTTTGTGTGGATTGATTTTTCCCTTCTGGATTCAGGAAATGCCTTGTTCTATGACCACAGAAGACGCTAAGAATGGGAATTCTTAGAACAGCAAGTATCTTACTTCAACCACAGGAAGCATGTTGTGTCTGCCATCTATTCTCTAAGGTTGGCTGAGACAAAGCACTGATCAGCAGCTGTGAAAAATTTATAGCAACACTAATTGTGACTGACAGCCTAATTAAGTGGGAGGTGGGGAGGATAGTGAAAAAAAAGTATAGAGTATTTGGCTAAACTCAACTTTCTAGAATTGTGACCTCTCATTTTATCTCCCACTAAAACAGTCTGCCTTTTGCCACTTTCACTTATGGACAGCTCATTATTTATTGGAATAACATAATAATATCAAAATGACACTGATGCCTGTTATTACTAGGCATTGATTTCTATGTTTAAAAGAGACCGCATTTCTTCTACCTTTCGATAAACAGGCTCACATTTACTTAGTTATAACAGTTGGAAATGTATGTGTACATGTATGTGAAATGTATGTGAAATAATTTTTTTGCTGAGCCCTCTCTATTTTAACTTAGTCTTTTTTTTTGACTTCCAATAGTAGTGTTTCAATAGCAGTAGCAAGAATCTTCATAGATAAATGCAGGTCTTTCTTTGTATTTTAAATTCTGACCCTTATGTCTATCATAAAAATTATTGACTAAGATAAACATTAGTTGAGTACTTTAGACTGTGTGCACTTAAAAAAAATTAAAATTTTGTTTTAAGAGCCTTTTAGGGGGAACATATCTTAATACTTCCAATTAAGTATATCTTTTGTTTGCATTATTTTTTGTTCCATGTTTCCATATACACACACAGATATATAAAATATATAAGCTTCCATTGGAACATACTTATATCACAAATTATTTTTTACTCACATTGCTGTTATTGTTATTTGAGTACAATTTTAATAACATTTCATAAATTGACCTGGAACTTATTTTGCTTTATAAATTCCAAATGCATGTATAAACATATATATTATATGTTCAGTGGATAAAGAAATCCTCTCAAGACCCAACACTTCTCAAAAAAAAAATGTCAAAACCAAGAAGTGTGAAAGGCACTACATGCTGCATGCCTTTTATTAAAAACTGAGTGGTTTCAAACTCAATACTTTGACCTTCAAAATTTGGATCATCTTTGCAGTGAGTAAGTAAATATTACTTATAATATGATCAAATTTACAATAATATATAAAAAAACCATCATAATAAGGAATAGACAGCCTTTAAGATTCATAAAATTGATTATGTGCGCCTGCTCTAATTGATGATCCCTGCTTAGTACCCCAGAGAAGGGTGAAAGATCCCATGCTATGGTAATTTTCCTTATCTTAATTATAATACTCCTCTTGCTACAGAATTGACTATATTAACTTCTCATGTTAGAATTAACCAATGCATATCTATATTAATTTTATTGCTTTCTTGACCTCCCCCCCCAGTTCTTTTCATTACTTGATTAAAATCAGAATTGTATTAAGCACTCAGCTGATCACAGAACAGTGGCTAGGCACTATACAGAAGTGAAAATAAATGAAGTGATAAAGAGTTGGAAAATACATAATTTGGAGATAAATCAAATGCCATTTTCATCCTTAAAATGTCTGTTTGTTTCTTTTGAAAAATAATGTCAAAAGTACGTAAGTAAGGCACCAACCAACCAGAAGTTTACTGATATAAGTGCTGAATAAACAGGCTAATACGGGTACTGAATAGAGAGAAAAAAAAAATGGGAATAAGAGTGCCACTTAACAGAGAGAAAACACTCTCTTTTTTTCTTAAAGAGATAATCCCAAAGCTCAGGGCACATGTGAATGAATAGAGCACAGGAATACATGCGTGTGTTTGTGTGTATGTACGGGGGAGGGAGGTGTAGTCATGCAGTCATGGTGGAGGATTAGAAAGGGAAGGAAAGAGGACCTAAAGTGTCCATATTTACAATAAATCTTTTCAGCATCCTGAGCATCACATTTTCCTTTGGTTGCTAATAAAAGAATCACTGCCACCATAAATAAGCTATTCAGTCAAAAACGTCCATTACATTGCAATTGAGCTACCATTACCACCTCCCAGGTGCTCTCTGTGAAACCATAAAGTCTAGTAAAGGAAGATCTTTTTTTTTTTTTTTTTTTTTTTTTTTTTTAGTAATTCTCTGTAGCCACTAAATTTTGAGTTAAAGAATTTCAGGGTATGGATTTAGAGACCCTCATTAAGATGTAGTGAACACTCAGTCCATGGCAAAATTCAAGTGTATACACCGAAATCAAAAAGGTCTGGAAGGTCAGATGCCCCCTAGAGAGCATTTTTTATATCCAGCACCCCTTTTGGATTGATTATAAAACCAATCATTTTTTAAACCATTATGCATCTGAATATATGAATAAACATATCATTCGTACACATATAATTTATGGTAACTACATTCACCAGTTAATATGTGCAGTGTTCTCATCATGAAAACCCAGTGACCAAAAGTGTGCACATTTGCAATAATTCTTTTCAACATCCTGAATACCCCATTTTATTCCCATTGTTGAAAAAAGGAATGACTATTCTCATGATTAAGCTCTCCCAACCATAAAGGTCCCAGTTTTGAGGATGGGGTTACTTATTTTACAGGTTCCCACTGTACTACATTAAAATGATTTCTTTAGCTGTTCTGTGTGGTTTAAGATATTAACAATACTTCAAATTTTGTTCCATTAACAAATCTTGACATTCTAGAAGTACAACCCTGTCCTGGGTTCATTAATAAACAAATTTGAATGCCACAATCTCAGTACTGACCTCTGAGATACCCATTAGTGACTTTTCTTTATTGTACTGTAATGTAATCACAGAATAGCTTTTCCAGGCACTGAAGTAGCAGACCATTTTCTTTGTTAATCAAAAATAATTCAGCATTATTCTAGTTATTAAAAAGTGTACATTTGCTTTGTTTTTGTAAAAAGAAAATTTGGGAACTCCGCTCATTCATTGTATTTTGTTTTTACCAAATAAATTCTATAATTTAAATCTGCATTGCACATCTAAAAGTAACATCTCAACATATATCCTTTCAGATAGTCATTATCTTATATTAGTCCAAGCACGGCAGAAAGGAGCACATGATAGTTACCAAATAAGTAGGAAACTAAAAACTCAGCAACAACTTCTAAACTGAAAACATGATCTACTTTTTCATATGTATGTACTCTAGATTTGTGTACATCCTGGGGGATAAAGAAAATACAGAGACAGCAATATAACTTGAAAGGATCCTCTGACCAGCAGGATTGTTGTAGAAAGTACCCCAAAAGGCAAAAAAGAAGCCTGTTTTCCATTTTAGGAATGTCACAGAAGGGGAAAGTATTGACCTAAATCAGAGATTTTCCAATTCTACTAATCTAGATGGTTGAAATTCACAACTGATTAAACATAATTATAAATCAATGGCAAATACTTTAAACCATGTCAGACTGCTGATATTCAAACGTCATTTGATTATGCATAATAGAAGCATGTTCAAGAAGTCCAGAACAGTATTTCAAAAGAATACAACCAAAATTCATCCAGCGCTTCTTGTTTGAAGAACTTTGTGCTAAGCACTAGAGGGAGATACAAAATTTTGATGACAGTGTACCTGCCCTAATGAAGCTTAAGTTTGGAAGAGGGAAAACACACTACAGAGGCCATCTAGACATCCATATGACATTATGTGAACACTTTCTATAACATCCCTGTCAAACAGTCACCAGCCTTCATCTGAGGACCACTGGGGACATATTACTTGCCAAGGTAGTCCATAGTCCATTTTACTTTCGGGTAGGATTGTTAGGAAATTCTTCTTCCATGAAACATGAGTAGAAGTTTATATGTAAATCTGACTTGCAACTACACATTGCATAGTCTGTAGTCACTCTTGATCCAGAATCCTAATCACTCTCTTTTGAATATATTTCAGACAGTACTCCATGTGCAGAGGATGTAGCCTCTCTGGGATAGGATACAGCAACGAAAGCTTCTATTAACATGGCATAAGATAGTATTAGTAAAAACACCAAAAAGTAACTGAAATTATCAGTTGGGGTGATGGAGAAGTTAGAGGGACCACCAAAAAAAAAATAAGTGGACTTCCTTGGGAGGCTGAGCAAAAACAGCGATTCCAAAGGTCAGAGGCTAAAGGAAGGAACCTATGAATTGAGAATAAAACGGAGAAAGGAGGTTAGATGCGTTTAAATGTGTAGACCAAACTGAGTGTTCTGAGACTGTACCTGGAATTGAGCTCACTTTGAATATGGTTTATATTTGAGATTTCCCTCACACTATAGTAAATATCAATTTTGCATTTTAACTAAACTCAACAATACAGAGGACATTATTGGAAGAGATTATTGTTGGCAAAGAGAAAATACATGACGACCATGAACCTAAGAGTAACCTTTTTTTCTGCCTTGATAGTAACTGTAAAAAAAAAAAAAAATTAGATCACTAGATACATACTTGCGGAAAATATCTTAAGGGGAACTCATTTTGTTACACCTTCAAATGATCTAATAAAGCAGTAGGCACAGTGGTTGTTATATTGCCATGGTTGGGGTGGGGGTGTGGGGCGCAGCTGATGAAGAACCAGCTGGGGAGAAGCAGAAGTAGCAAAACAAACACAAATTGGCCTTTCTTAATGCTAAGGTTACTAATTATCCTTGACCTACTTCTATTCATTTCTTACAATTTTAAGGATTGGAAAACCATTGATTGGGAATGAGGCTTTTTTGATTCATCAGATGTTCATATAAACACAGAATCGTGTTTTGTGTTAGTAAAGGGAACGTCAAGATGGTTATATGTATATACCGCTGTAAATATATATGTATGTATATATATATTTTTTTATTTATGTGTGTATATGTATACGTATATATTGTAAATGTTCACCTTTGATCACTTCATTGTCTTTTAAAGACCTCTTAATTGCCAAATTCAGGTCTCTTTAAGTTTTCTGCTTCTCTGAAGTGTCCGATACTGTTGGCCACCCTCTCTTTTTTATAGTAAATACTCACCTAACTTCCATGGCATGGCTCCCTCCAATCTCCAGTATTCTCTTTTTTCCTATCTCTTTCCTTTTTCGTTCGTTTTCCTTTTACCCCTTAGGTCTGGTTATCTTTTAAAACTCTATCCCTTGGCCATTTTTTCTCATGTCACATTCTTTTCTCTCTCTCTCTCTGTCTCTCTCTCTCTCTCTCTCTCTCTCTCACACACACACGCTCACTATCTCTCTCTCTCTCTCTCTCTCTCTCTCTCTCTCCATTCCTCCCTCCCTCCCTCCCTCTTTCTTTCTTCTCTCTCTACCTCTCCTTCCTTTACCCCTCTCCCTTTTCTCTTACCCTCATACTGATGATTCCAAAATCTCCACTTAGATGTCCTGACACTACCTCAAACTCAATGTACTCAAAAACATACCTCATAGACCTCCATATTGTTTCTCTCCTTTCCAGTTCATAACTCCCTTGATTCCTTGATTCTTGGAAATAGAAGATCATAGATCTATACCTTGAAGAGGTCATTTAGTTCACCTCCCTCATTTTACAGATAAACTGAGACCCAGGGAGGGCCTCACATTAAATACAGGTTAAAAAACTCAGACGTATCTTCTCACACCTATGTGATGGAGTAGATAACAGAAAAGGAAAATGATAAATGCTGGAGAGGAGAAATGATGCATTGTTAATGGAGTTGTGAAATGGTCCTGCCATTCTGGAGAACAATCTGGAACTCTACCCAAAGGGCTATAAAACTGTGCATTCCCTTTGACCCAGCAATACTCCCACTAAGTCTGTATCCCAAAGAGATTAAAGAAAAAAGAAAAGGATCCATATGAACAATTATATTTCTAGCATTTCTTTTCTAGTAGTAAAGAATTAGAAGTTGAGCATCAATTGGGGAATGACTGACCAAGTTGTGTTATATGATTGGGATGGAATACTATTGTACTATTAGAAATGATGACAGGGATGATTTTGGAAAAACCTGGGAAGATATATGAACTGATACCAAGTGAAGTGAGAAGAACCAGGAGAACACTGTGCACAGTAAGACTTAGCTGCTCTGACCAATGCAATGATCTACAACAATTCAAAAGGACTCATGATGAAAAATGCTATCCATCTCTCTGAGTGCAGATTGAATTTTTCTAACATGGCTAATATGGAAATACGTTTTGCATGATTTTACATGTATAGTGTTTATTGCTTGCCTTCTCAATGAGGTGGGTGGGAGAGAATTTGAAGTTGATTTTTTTAAATGAATACTTAAAAAAAATAGTGCCCCCTGAAGTTGTTTAATCTTTTTGTTCTTGTCCTACCTCCTGGTGAGGAACTTCTTCTACCAATACAGTGGAAGATGAAGTCTTCTTAAGTCTTAGCATTGCCTGGGGATACTGACAGGTGAGGGGCCTTTCCCAGGGTCACCCAGCCAAGTATTTGGCAGAGGGTGGACTTGACCTCAAGTCTTCCTGACTCCAAAGCCAGCCAGCACTCTATCCACTAATTCCCAACTGCCTTTCTAACAAACACCTGTTGATGTGATTACTATTAGTAGTAATAGGGTAGAATGGAAAAAAGCACTGGACCTATACTCAGAGACCTGGATTCAAATCTTACCATTTTCTCTTCTCTAAAATAGGAATGATAATAACTATTATTATCATTATATAATGTGTTATTAATATAAGTAATATGTGATAGGAATATTAACTTATTTGTATACTATATATAATTACATATATGCTTTAAAAAACATGTTATCTCATTTGATCCTCATAACAACCCAGTAAAATATGTGCTAGTATCCTCATTTTTTACAGATGAAGAAACTGAGGATTTTGTACCTATATCACAAGGTAGTAAGATTCAAATGAGATAAGGCACTATAATAACAACACTAGTAGCTATAATTCATATCACATTTTAAGGTCCTCAAAACACCTTACAAATATCATTTCTTTTGATACAATAACCTGGGAGATAGGCACTATTATTACCCCTATTTTGCCATCTGAGAGAAGTTAAATAACTTGCTCAGAATCACACATTTAATGTGTCCAAGGTTACATTTGAACTCAGATCTTTCTGAGTACAGTAATATTCTATCCTGGAAGCCCTGGGTTCAGATCTACCCTTAGAAACTGTGTGACCCTGCACAAGTCACTTAATCTCTGGCTGCATCGGTTTTCATCAGCTGTAAAATGAGGATAATAGTAACACCGACCTCCCAGGGTTGCTGTGAAGATCAAATGGGATGATGTTTGTAAAGTGCTTGATGCAGTGCCTGGAACACTAGAGGTTCTTAATCAGTTTATTCCCTTCCTTAGTCACTAGGCAAACAAACTGTCATATAGCTGCCATTATGTAAACGATGTTTTAAATGTTAAGTTCAAACTTAGAGATAATTAGGAGAGATGGATAAAAGCATACATAAGTAAATCTTTGGATTGTTCTGACTAGAGCACTATGAGATACAATTGTGATTTTTACAGCTTATTGAATCAAGAAAAAAACGTAGATGGCGGCATCATAATTCAGGTATTGTGTTGTCTGCTCCAAATTTAAAATGTTAAGATTGTGATTCTATGAAATATTTATTGACTTAATTGCTTACAGGAGTTTACTAGAATCCTAAGAAAAATTCTCAATTTTTTGTTCATAATCAAAAGTATTAAGGTAAAAAAAATGTCATTTTATTTGATCTATTTTTATCCATATTGGGCATTAGAAGATGTGATTTTATCAGCGTTAGAAACTCCTAAGGTAGAAGCTCCGTCCATAGATGCAGATTGGCACAATTACCGAACTTAATTACAGTCCTAGAAAACTACCTTTGGGCACTGAGAAGTTGTGACTTGTCCATGGTTACACAACTACTGTGTCAGAGGCAAGATGTTAAACTTAGTCCTTCCTTACTTCAGAATCAGCCCACTCTCTACTACATCAAAGTGTCTTTGTTTTACCGGTACATAGACATATTTAAGAACTTGAGTACAGTCAACATACCACACAGATAGCAATATTAATAACTAACATTTGATAGAATTTAAGTCTTGCAAAAGTGCCTTTCCAATATTATCTCATTTGATCCTCACAGCAACCCGTAGAGGATGCACTATTATTACCCCCATTTTACAGATGAGGAAACTGAGGTAGTTTAAGTGGCTGAAGCTAGATTTGAACTTAACTCTTCTTAACTCAGGGTTTTCTGCTCTATTCAATACCACACTCAGCTGCTAGGTTTTGAGTGGAGAAGAGCTATCTCTGATCCTGCTTTTCACTATGATTATGCAATCTTAGGCAAAATACTTAATTTCTACATGAATTGGGTAAAACTCTCTAGGACTTATGTTGGAAATCAAATAGTTTGTAGGCTGTATGTATTAAAATCAAGTTTTTTGCCAGTGGGAAATATTCCTTTCCAACATTCAACCACTAGATTCTATAAACATATCTTAGACACACAAAAAAAGTATGATATAATTAATTATAAACCTTTGTTTTTGTAAAATAAGAAAAAAAATATGTGAATAACTGCAAGAAGAAACACTGCATCAAAATTAGGGCCCTAAAGTATTCATTCAAGAGAATAAAGATTGAGGTCATTATTTTATACTATTTCTCTTTCCCACTGATAGGAAACCATGACCTTTAAAAATCCACAGAAAGTTCTTTGAGGATTTAGAATTATATACTGTGCATAAAATGTATTGCTTTTCCATCCACTCCATCCTTCAAATCACTGATAGATTAACAGTGTTTTTTGTGCACAGATATGATTGTGTCCAGTCTGATGTTCAGAATATTTCAGTGGCTTCTTATTGCATAAAGCATTTCTCAAATTAGTTTCCATAGAAGCCTGTAGTTCCACAAAGTAGTCCAAACACCTCTTAAACAAAATAATTGTAAAGGCAGACAGGTACGCACAGCATACCTTTCCACTTAAGTTTCTCTCAGTAATATAGAAATGTGTTTTAATGGAATTATGGGAAATCATAGTCACATGACAGAAGTGGCTTAGAAGCAGTTGGTGAATGTACCTAATAATGTGTGGTGCATAATCAGATTATTGTTAATCCATCTTTGCTACATATAAAATGATCGGTACCATTTGTATTTTAGGGAGTTTTGGAGGGGGGAATACTTACACTTACACACACACACAATTTTTTCCTACCAATGCCCATTATGGATTAGTGGTTCAAATCAAGAAGACAGAGAACCAAAAGTGTTAATGAAGAATATGATAGTGAGATAAATACCCCAGAACCTAGTTTCATGCCTAGAGCTTATTCTCTTCCTTAGAGATGAAACTCAAGAAATAATTTTTTGAATTAAGCCCTCCCTGAGGCCCCAGGTGGCTTGTATTTAACTACTTGGTGAATATGTCCATTATTCACTTTTATTTTATTACTTGTGTATTTCTAAGTGTATTTTTGTCTTTCCCATTAGAATGCAAGCTCCTTGTTTAATTCTTTGTGTAATACTCTACTCTGCAGAGCCCGAAACATAGACAACACATGTAACTGACACATAAAAGGTGTTTAGCAAATCCTTGATTGACTGATATGATAGTAGCTATCTCCAATTTGTATTAGCTTCAAATGATATGTGTATATATTTCAGTAGATCTATGACGGATGGATATGGTGACTCCTTTCATTGATCTGCCTTCTTCATATTTTCCCATAAGTTCTCCACTGAGAATCAATCAACCCAATGCATTGGAAGCCTCTTTGTCTTTTATGTTTGTTGTGTGGCAGTGTAGCCTTGGCACTGTCCATTATCATTACTGTTGGCCATCAGTTTCCTTACATGACAAATGCCAATTCTTTTCTAATTGTGCATTTTTTCATGGTGTATTTTATGCCGCTTTTTGCATGTATGTAATTTTTTGGTTATAAACTATATCCACAGTGTTATATTAAAAGATTTAGAAAATAATGATTCCTTAGTTCTTGCAAATTAACAAAGACATTTGCAAAGAAAATGTAGTTTAAAAGCTAAATTCAGATTTTTTAAGATAAATGTGATGAACTAACAATTCACAATGACACAGCAATTTAAAGTTTCCACAGCACCTTATTACAACATTTTACAGACTAAGAAACTGATGTTAAAAGAGGTTAAGAAGCTGATCCATAGTCACACAACTAGAGAATATTAGAGCCAGAAATGGAAACCAGATCTCCTGATCAGATTTCCCTTTCTATTGTGCAGTGCTACCTGAAATAATTCCCAGATGCTAGTTCACTCAAGAAAAAGAGAAAATGAAGTGTTGGGAAATATTTTACAAGATGCAACCTATCTGTTATAGTTTCCAATTTTATCAAACACTTATTAATAGCAAACAATCATCCTCACTAAATAACTGCAGTATTTTTCTAATATTGTATTCAAGATGAAATTGATGTGAATTTTTTTTTGACGTTAGCCTTAGTCATTTGGTACCATAAATAATAGGCATTTAATTCATAGCTTTTTAAAATTTTACTACAAGAGATTCATCAGGGTATTATTTTATAAGGGGATTCTATTACTGCTAAAAGTTTCAAACCACTGGCAAAGTGAATTAAGTACCAACTCGGACTAGCATTCAAGGTTTCTGCAATCTGACACTCCCTTTACCTGTCCAGCCTTTTCTTGCCCTGGTCCCCAAAATCACCATACTTTAGCCAAGCTGGGCTACTTGCCGCCCTTTAGACATGTCCAGGGCTTTATCCACAATGCAGGATTGTTTACGCTACCATTACATAGGCAGAGGATGCTGTTTCTTCCAAATCCCCATTTTTTGAAGTTTGACTGATCCCTCAAATTGCATCTCAAGTGCCACCCTCTCTTTAAAGCTTTCAGTGACTGCATAAATGACTGGTCCTTCCTCTTACCTCTCATATCACTTTAAACATATCTTAAATTCTATTATCTTATTGTAAAACACATTAGAGCCTGTTCTGTTGTTACTGTTCAGTACTGCATATTGAAGTATGTCATAGCCCCTGCCAGAATTCAAGTGTCATGAGGGCAGGGGGCATATCTTATTTGTGTATCTTCTCCTTCCTACCCCAAGCTTTGTGTAGTGCTTTGCACATAATATGTTTCTTTAAAAATGGTTGCTGAATGGATGAATGAAAGGATTATCTACTTGTATAGAGTTGTAAAATTGCTTTCTCAAACTGAACTGTGGATATGAGAAATCCCTGATTTGCATTCTAATAGTAAAGATGTTATTGACCCTTTAATTGTGAGAACCCTATCAATAACTGTTGACTTCACGACTAACTTATGACTTAATATGTCCTTAGAACATTGTTTCAAGTGTTAAGCAAACCCAGTAGGGGTCTCTAGGTTTTATGGAGATATTTGTGTATGAATTAACTAAGTGCAAATTGAAGTTTTAATAAACTAAAACAATTGCACCTCTCACCAGGTGAGACTGATCAGAAGGCAGAATAGGTTACAAATAAACATTTGCTCCTTTTCCTGTGTTAGTCATTTCAATGATTTTTCTTAAAAAAAAATTTTTTTTGAGAAATTTGGATTTTGCCAAGTGATGACAGGATTTTATTTTCTTCAGATGCAGTGTCCATTTAAAAATTTTAACAGCAAAAACAAACATTCTTCATTGATCATTTAATTTAAGACATACTTTACCTTCAAAATTTATGAAGTTTCACTTAAGACTGTTTTAGCTAAGGCTTGCATTAGAAACTATCCAGAATATTCAACAAGCATTTATTGTCTACATTGGAACTTATGATAACCCCACAATCAGTGCACAAATGAACTAAAAGACAATTGCATCTGTTACAAAGTAAATTCCAGAAGATATTGCTCCATTTTTGTTTTCCACGTATGAGTGTGTGTATGTAGATAACTTTAAATAGGATGCAAAAGTTCATTTAAAACATGGAACTGTAATTTGGCATATATTGTAATGCATACACACAGTCACACATATACATGTATAATTAGAATCATAACAAAAGAATAATAAAGATGTATACACGTGTGTGTGTATATATATACATATGTGTGTGTATATATATGTGTGTGTGTGTGTATATATATATATATATATATATATATGTAGAATTAGAGACATTCTAGATAGCAGCCTAGGTGATACATAGGTAGAATGCCAGGCTTGGGATCAGGAAAACTCACCTTCCTGAATTCAGATCTGGCCTCAGACATTTACTAGTTGTGTGCCTCTGGACAAGTCACTGACCTGTTTCCCTCGATTTCCTCGTCTATAAAATGAACGGGAGAAGGAAATGGCCAACCACTTCAGTGTCTTTGCCAAGAAAACCCAAATGGGGCCATGAAGAGAGGGCCGGAGCTGAAATGGCTGAACAACAGTTAATAACACTCGTAAGAGAATAAAATCATCTATTCTCTCTTTTCTAGCAGATTTCTCAGACCCTGACATGATACTTTTAATGTTTAAAATGGCAGCTAACAGTTTTGAAAAGGTTCATATGTTTCCACTTAGAAACACAGGAACAAGAATTAAAGTAAAAAGTCCCGAAGTTAAAGATGAGATGTTAATTATGGGGACAAGGGAGGAGGCCAGTTGAGTAGTAGTAGTAGTAAGTTTCCCTAAAATCTTCACTATATAAACAAACCTTTAACTAGCCTTTTGGTATGTGTTTTGATTCATTATCTATTAAAATGGCATCATTTGCATTCTTAGGTTCATAGGCTCAAAGATTTAGATGTAGGGGGGACTTTAGATGTTATTAGTTCAACCCTTACATTTTATATATAATGAAACTAAAGTTCAGAAAAGTTGAAGGATTTTACCTAGGGTCCCACAGCTAGTAAGTGTTCAAGGTAGTGTCCTGATTCCCAGCCCAGCTTTCTATCTGCTGCTTCATTCTGCCTCTCAAAGTTTTTCATTAGGAACAACACATAAAGTTCCTCAAAGAAAGATTCATGGTAGTAATAATAACGGATGACAGCTTCTCTTGTACAGTTGGTAAGGTAGCATTCAACATCTGTTAAAAAAAAAAAAAGCAGCATTCTGTCCACAAAAGTCTCGTGTTCACTGTTGCCTCTGTGTCTTCCAGATAGTAAGGTCCAAGATATATGTGATGAGATGATGCTAAACAATCATAAAAAAAAAACAACAAAAACCAAAACCAAAACCAGAAACAAGGAAGTAAGAAAGGCCTGAGGATACAGTTCAAGTAGTACCAACAGCTACAGGAACAACCATTCAAAAGTCTGTACACATATGCTGAATTAAAACAAGGTTCTACAAATCCATTTGGTTTTCAGAGTCCCTTTAAAACCTTTTCTAGGCTTTCATTAACACTTGAAAGCTCTGCAGAATGCAGACTGTGGCTGCAGGTGGGAGAAATAAAAATCATCTGGTCAAGTCTTGTCATCAGTTCCTTTCTAAGGGAAATGTTTAGAGAAGTAAATGAATAGACAACATTTCTAAATAGAAAGTGAATGAATTTCCATTATGAAGGTCCAGTGAAGGTAGAATAGAGGTGGGGTCTGTGTTTAATATAAAAATTACAACTTTAAAGAGAAAAGATTTTTTATATCCTCATATCATACAAATATCTTGTACAAAATATATGACATTCTGTATCCAATGGACATGAGAAACATGCAGCCTGTCACTGGCCATCTTTCAGTGTCATCTTTTAGAAAATCAGAGTAGCAACAGAATTTTTTTTTTTTGTTCATACAATAAAATGTAATTACAACTCTATTACAACTTTCAGGGACTATTTGCAAATACTTTTTCTCTCTCTCTGCTCTTCCATTTCTGTCCCTCCAAGTGAATGCCTAGATGTTGAATGCAAATATGCAGCCTTTGAGATTAACTAAAAATGGCAATGTGGGGATTTGTTTTGCTAGACTGTATGAGGTTGTGAATTTTATTGTTTTAATTTTTAAAAAAAATCTTCATTAGGGGTCATTGGAAGGGAGAAATATTAAACATTTGTAAATGTAATTTAAAAAAAAAAGAAAGGTGAGAAGAGAAAAATGTTCATTTGGGTAGGAAAAATAGGTTGGGTAGCACCAAGTTTTAAAGGACATTTAAAAGCCAATTAGAATTTATATAGATTGTGTGGCAGATACAGTGCCAGGCCTACAATTAGGAAGACTCATCTTTCTGAGTTCAAATCTGGCCTCAGATACTTACTAACTGTGTGATCATGGGCAAAGCACTTAACCCTGTTTGCTTCAGTTTCCTTATGTGTCAAATGACTTGGAGAAGGAAATGGCAAACCACTCAAGTGTTGCTGCCAAGAAAACCCCAAATGGGATAACAAAAAGTCAGATATCACTGAAAAACAACTGAACAATAGTTTATAACTGAATCTAGATTCAAGAGGAAGCCACTGGGATTTACTGATAGGGGACTGACATGGTCAGCTGACATGGTCAGATCTGTGCTTAAAGAACATCCACTTCGGTAGGTATGTTGCTGTCCCTGTTTTAGAAATGAAGAAACAAGTTGGGTGTTGTGGAGGGAATGATTGTGACAGACTGCAGAGTGAACAGAGATAGGAATAATCCCCAAAGTATTTCCTATCCAGTCCCTTTCAGGCTTACAAATAGACATTCAGTTACATTACATTAATATACGTATATGAGTTTAGATCTCAGTGGACACATAAGTAGATATTGTGATTAGTGACTATGATGTATAGCTTCGTCTGGTTAAAGACATATTTCTCTTACAATTTATATCAATAAATAACATAAAGATAGTGGTTGTCATATAGATCAAATTCTGTGCATGTGTGCATGTATACTGTTAAATTTCAGTTAGTATATAAAATATTGCCCGAAGATTAAAATAATTAGGGGTGATGCATAGCCAAATACTGAAAGCAATATTGACTAGTTACAAAAAGTATTTTATCCTAAAAGTAACTTTTATTTCTTTTGTATTATTTTTTCCAAGGCACTTGATATTTAGTTTCATTATTCATTTTTGAATTCTTTTTATACATTTATTTTCAATGTGTTCTGTTGTAGCGCGAGTAAGTGATGTCCCAGGTTATATAAGATAAAATTCTAAATTTCCACATCCCAATTTTTTCCTTATTAGAACTGATTTGAGTGACATGAATATTTCCCTTTTTTATAAATGAAACCAGTTTTTCATAATATCATTTATGTACTTCAGATGAAGATTTTTTTTAAGATTTGTTATTCCATTGATGATAATTTCAATATTTTTGTTAAACATTAGGTGAGGTGTATATGATATGATATATATACATATATGTATGTATATATATGCATATACACACTAGACCCTTTTGGATGCAATGAAATATTGTATCACTTTCTTTCACTGTAAAATGAAAAAGTTGAACTAGATTAGGGGTTTTTACTTTTTTGTGCCTCAGTCCCCATTAGTAAACTTCTTAGAAGAATATGTTTAAATTCATAAAATAAATTACAGAAAGGAAACCAATCATATTGAAACAGGGCTATGACTTTTTTTTTTTAAGTTCACAAACCCCAGGCTCTTGTCTGAACTCTTGCTTTGTTTATTCAGTCATTTCATTCATGTCTGACCCTTCATGAGCTCATTTGGGGTTTTCTTTGTAAATTCCTGGAATGATTTGCTATTTCCTTCTCCAGCTGATTTTACAGATGAGGATGCTGAGACAAACAGAGTTAAGTGACTTGCCCATGGTCACACAACTAGTAAGTGTCTGAGACCTAATTTGAACTCAGGAAAAGGAGTCTTCCTACCTCTGAACCTGGCACCCTATCTATCCACTATACCACCTCCCCAGAAAATGCACTAGATCTGTAATATCTCAGAGGATGTTTACAGTATATTCTTATGTCAACACATCCAAAACTCACATAAGCAAAAGACAGACCTAAAACTTGAGTGCAGTTTGAAAGAGAAGTTACTGGAGGTAGCAGTTAGAACAAGGTTAAGCTGTAATACTTGACACTGTTTTACTTATCCAAGGAAGAGCAGTAGAGTTCAGTGAATACAAGTGGCCAGTAAGTCTAGTGAACTGTCTAAGCAACAGAATTTCAATAGGTTCCAAATTGACGTTATACCTTTTATGACCTGAGAGTGTGGTCCAGAAGCTACAGGTAACTGAGGAAACCATAAATATAGGCTACAGTTCTTAACGTATACAATATTTAGTATGTAAGGCTTAGCACTATGCCACACCTGTATTAACATTTTTTTAGAAATATGATTCAGTAATGATGATATCAAAAAAGTCAAAACTACATTGCAGATTTTCCCCTGACCTACAAACATAATACAGTTCTTTTATACAACTCAGTTGACTGTGAGCTCCTTGACAGCAGAAATTTTTTTTTTGCCTTTCTTTGTATATCTTTAGATCTTAGCACAGAACTTGCACATAGTAATAAGCACTTAATAAATACTTGTTTACCTGGCTGTTTTAACAATATTCTACCAATACTTTTAGTTATTCATCTGAAAAATCCAAAGCAGTCATTATTTCCTGTATTTGATCAGTATCTGCATGTTTATCTTCAATAGCAAGGCAATAAAAGGCAGATGAGTGGCAAATTTCCTGTTCCCTCTAACCCAATTAGATTATTTATTAAAGATAGACATTTTCTCATGAAAATTCACTTCTGGGCTTCTTGAGGAATATGAATTTAAGGAAAATTAGTAAATTGTGTGTTGATGAGATGAACTATTCAGAAATTTCAATCAGAAATCATATAAGTCAAATATCCCATTTCTCCATGCCACAATCTGTTCATACAGGTTGCAGAGCCTGTTTCCATGTCATTATAGGCTAAAACTTTGCTGGAACCCTGGTATGTGATAACTCACTAGAATCCAAAATTCAGTATTAAGAAACTTCATCTTGAAGATACAAATTGACAAAAACAGTTTCTTGACCCTAAGTTCCTATGTGCTTGTTTCCAACTTCAGGGTTGCAATTGACATTCACAGCAATACATGTTCTGATCCAAAAGGTTCTTTCTAAAAGGAAATCCTTGTGACCATGACAGTAGCACTATGAGTTGAGGTTAAGGGTAGTATATATCATCTTCTGGGGCTTCAGATTTGATAAGCAAAGAAACTAGATTTTTTTTTAATGAAAATTCATCTTAGAAGAGAATAGGATTTCTAGGAATCCATGAATCTCAATGAAGTCCACTGATAGATTTGAGGGTCTTTATGAATTTGGAGAGGGAAAAAAATTATAGCTATATTTTTAACAACTTCTAACTGAAATTTGTCATTTCCTTTAATTAACAGTGTAGATAACAAAATATGATTCCCTGAAGGGATACGTAAACTTCACCAAATTCCCAAAGAAGTCCACAATACAAAAAAGGCTAAGAACCTCTATCCTCCCTCCCTCAGTGTTGCAAGAGGAGAAGGGCACATCTCTTCCACTGTCATACTGTTATAGAGATATTCCTGGAGTTTTATGGCTTGGGTGTAAAATCTAATCTGCTTAACTGTTCAACTCTCAATCCCTTGTAAACCAGTTTCCGTCTATACCACTTTACTGAAACTACACTCTCCAAGACTATGCCCTTATTAATAAATGCAGTGACTTTTTTTTTCTGTCCTCATCCTCTTTGATCACACTTGTGGCATTGGGCTCTGTGAATCACCCACCTTCTTTCAGAGTTGCAGTCCTATATTTCCAACTGCCTACTGGACAGTTCCATGTAGATGTCCTGCAAGCAACCCTAAACTGTATATATTCAAAACAACTTATCTTATTCTCGTGAAAACCTGCTCCTCCACCCAACTTATATATATACCTTGAAGGAACCGCCATCCTTCAGTTACTCAGTTTTACAGCTTACAAGCCTTCGAGGCCTTTTTTTGGTCTCTCACCTTCCCATCTTAATTCAGTTAGTAATATCCCATCAGTTTCTACATCTACAAACTCTCACATCTATTCCTTCCTCTTAGCTTCTCATGGATTATTATTTTTTAGGGCCTCATCTATTCTTGTAAATCTATTCTTGGCTAGATTGCTATAATAACCTCCTTCACTAAACTATATGACACCTGCCTTTTCCATCTGTACTCTATCCTTCACACTTTTTATACGAAGGGAGCATATTATATTTGCTGGACATGAAGTCAAAAAGACCCAGATTGTCACATGACTTCTGTGAGACTCATTTTCCTAATCTGGAGATTATAATACCCAATACAGTTGTTATGAGGCTCAAGTTAGCTAAAATATGTAAAAGGCTTTGAAAGTTTTAGAAATATCAGGTAGTCCATTATTATCATTATTATTATTAAAATAACTTTCATAATGTGTCAGTTTGGTTAGTACATTCCTGTTGAGAAAATCTATCATTATACCTACAAGCCTAGAAACTCCATGAGGGTAGGAAGTATATCTCATTAAATTCTCTTATCTCTCCCAGAATCTAATAAAGCTCTCTGTACACAATGGTGCTTAATAAATATTTGTTTATTTGAATCAAATCTGTGAAATGATATCTGTGAACCAGGTCTCAATGATTAATGCCAGTTTTACATGGCAATTTCTAAAGTGAATTTCTAAAAGAAATTAGCTTTATTCTATTTTGCCCAAAGGGCAAAACAAAGACCAGAGTGGAGTTCTAGAGAGAGCTTTTGGTTCAAGAATGTCTCAATGATTAGCACTATCCAAAAGTAGAATGAGCTGCATCGGTAGAAGGAGGTCACCCTCCCCAGAAGCACTCAGGGACAGCTAGGTGGCACGGTTGATAAAGTCTGGAGTAAGAAAGACTTGAGTTCAGATATAGCCTCAGACTTATTAGTTGTATAACCCCATGCAATTTTTTAAACCTTTTCTTCAGTTTCCTCATCTGTAAAATGGGGATAAAAATAGCACCAACTCCTAGAGTTATTATGAGGATGAAATAAGATTATATCTGTAAAGTGTTTTGCAAACCTTAAAGTGCAAGTTATTGTTATGTTGTTGTTATTATTTTTAATCAAGAAGAGTCTGAATTAATATTTGTTGGGAAGGTTGCAAAAGAGATTATGAATGCTTTGGATATTGGTCTGAGGTCCTTTCAAATTCAATATTTAAGTGATTCTAGTAAACTAGCTGAACTCAATATAGAAAAATCAAAAAAGTTTTTAAAAGTATCAGTGGCTGCATAATGGATTATCAAGGGGTACAACTTTAGCCTTTTGAATGTCATGTAGGACAGTCAAGCTTTCTCACAAAATGTCCTTTGTGACAGGTGACAAAAATCTAGCATTAAATAAGTATTAAAATGTTATTTTCCAATTAATACATATCTCTTTATATTAACCATACAAGGCTAACAGAATCTGTCTTATTTTTATACTAGTGGATGAAAGTAATATTTGACTACAAATTATATTCCCACAATGGACTGTATTGCATGATATGAAATTGAACATATTTTATTTTAATTTTCTCCCACACATTTATTTCAAACCACAAGCACTGCTTACTAACAGTGCTTTTCACTCTGAAACTGCAAGCTGAAACACAGAAGAGGATACCACATACTGAGATCAAAATCAAGCTACTTTTGCCTGATTTGGTTGGCTTTTCAAGGCATTTTGACAATAACAAAAAAATGGTTTAGGGCGTACTTTACCACAGCATATAGACCTATAAATATGTAGCTATGTGTGTGTGTGTATGTATAAGATAAGTATTCAAATATTTCCATGCATACATATATAGACATATTTAATTAGGTTTAATTGCTTTGTATGTAAAACTGTTTACAGAAAATAACCATAAACTTACATAAACTCTAAAGATTTGCAACTATATTGTCTTAACGATAATGTCTTTGAATAAATAGCACAGGACAAGATAACTCTGCATGATACAGGGAAGGTAACTGTCATGTATAATGTGCCAAGTGCAGTTCCCATTTATGCAAGCTGGTAACTTTAATGATTTTTTCCATCCTAGTTATTAGTTTTTTTCCTGTTATTTATACATTTTCACTCACTTAAGAATACTGAACTTCATAAATTGCTTCTAAAGTTGCAATGTCTCAAAAAAAACATTCTATCACCTATGGTGTTCTTTTTTACACATTGTAATACCCCGTCACCTCATATCTTGACATCACATTTCCTAACCTTCCCTCTCAGATTAACACTCCTTTTGACACAGAAAAACAACTAAGCACAAACATCAGATAAAGAAACTTGGATATACCTATACACACTAGTCTATCCTTATACCATCTTGATGTCATGGTAGGTGAGTAGCAACTATCCACCTCCTCCTGCTCCTTTCCACCCCCAAAAGCTGCCTTTTTTCCTTTTGGTTTACTGGCTACATTTCTTACGCAAAGATCAAGCCTTAAACTCAATTCACTCTGGAGCTCACAGACTGGACAACAAGTTCCCACCCACCTAGCACAGAGTGTATTTAAATACTAAATAGTAATTGGTTCTCTTTTACCCAGGAACCCTGAGGGTCTTTTCCTCCCTGTTTGAATTTTTTTTATTATTAAAGGGTCCATCCCTTGAGCAACTACTTAAAGAAACCTATTCATTGAATTAGGTGTATCTCACTCAGAGTGAGAATGCTATAAGACCTTAGCCTGAAAGGGCCAGGATCTCACATTGCATCCTGGGCCATCTCCAGTCGTCCTGATGAATATCAGGCCACTGGCCATGGTTCAGGAGAAGAAAGTGAGGTTGGTGAGCTTGCACATCCCTCCCTCACTCAAATCAAAGTCAACTGCAAATCCTGTCATCATCTTGATGTCATGGTCCTCTTCCAGAATGAAGGACAAACACAACAATATCCACCCCTTCTCAGTGAAACTTCTTGTTTTACTATCTTTTTTCTGGGCCTTCATTTTTTTTTCCTATCACATGAATTTAATTTCCTTTAACTTCTTTATTTACGTTGTTATTATCATTGTGTGTTCTGTTCTGTTGATTCTGCTTATTTTACTCTGAATCAATTCATACCAATCTTCCCAAGTTTTTCTGAGTTCTCATATTCATCAACTCTTGTTGCACAATTATGTTTCATTACGTTAACATAACATAGGTTATTTGTTTGGTTTTTTTGCTGCTCTTTCCCAGTTTATGAGCCTGTAATTTGTTTCTAGTGTATTTTAAAAATACATAGAAACCCATTTAAATGGACAAGCAACACCACAGCTAGTAGAAACCCATTTAAATGGACAAGCAACACCACAGCTAGGAAACAGATGCTTTTCTTTCTGCATCGATAATATCTATCATACTGATCACCTACTTAACTTTCTCCAACTTTAGATCTTGATTCCCTCATCTCTGAATTGCTACAATAACTTCTAACCAGCTTCCCTTGCAGCATAGTCTCTTCCCCCTCTCATAATCCTATATACTTCTGCCAGAATGGTTTCCCTCAAACACAAAAACTCAACTCAAAATTTTCCATGTAGTTCTAAAACTTTCATTAGCTCCCTATAGCCTACCACATGAAGATCAGACTATTAGCTCAGTATTTAAACAATCTGGCTCTAACCTTTATTTTCACCTCCATTCTCTCAATCTACCTAGAGTGTAGGGAAAAGAGCACCTGTACTGAATCTACAGACTTGCATTCTGGTTCTTCTTCTAACTTATGCAGATTACAAACTGGAGACCTTTGTTTTTTCATCCATAAAGTAAGAGGTTTGGAAGGGATGACCTCTAAGATCCATTCCAGCTTTGTGATTGGTGTCCATTTTGTGTCAGGAGACTGTCTTCCTCAGAACTTTGTGAATGCTCTTACATTCTCATCCTCCATCTTGCCTCACATGCCCTTTCCCTATCCCAAGCCCAAAATGCCTTCATCAGGGCCACACAGCCCTTTACTTTAGGGCCTAACTCAACTTTTAACTCTTCCATAAAGCTTGATTTCTTTCTCGCTCACCTCTGACCCTCTTGCTAAAAGTGGCATCTCCCTCATTTGAGCTCACAGCACTTTCTTTGTAGTCCCCCTTAAGACTTTTTCATGTTTTAAGCATACAAGTCTAGATTTTCGACTCCTTTAGGGAAAGGGCCCCGTCTTATTTATCTTTGTATCTCCTCAGTACCCAGTGCAGGGGTGGGGGGTGTGGTGGTAGGGGGAAGTGAGAGGGAAGGAATAAGCATTTAGTAAGAGCCTGCCCTGTGCCACATGCTATTCAAAGGACTAGGGATACACAAGGGAAAAGACAGTCCTTTCCCCTCAGGAGCTAACTGTCTAAAGGGGAAACAATGGCTATGTAAAAGAGGGTAAATTGGAGATAATCACCAGAGAGAAGACACCAGAATTAAGAAGCTGGAAGGGGGTGAAACAGAGTGAATGATACTGATGGGAGTGATGAAAGTCAAGAGTTTTAGACTAGGAGGAGCAGGTAAATGGACGGAACACTAGACGTGAGTCTGGAATATATGAGTTTGATTTCTGCTTCAGACACTTGTCCAAGTTCAATGCCTTTTAGTCTCCCCCAGGCAAAAAGGTATTGTAAAAATAGCACCTTCCTCCTAGGGATGTGAAGATAAACTGAAATAATATATCTAAAGTAGTTTGTAAATCTTTAAAGTGCAATATAAGTGCTAGCTATTATGAACAATTTTCTTGGGGCTGTGGAATTTATATTTTGGTGATTTACTTGATCTGTGATCTAAATATTGTGGACATCCCAGAAATACTGAAGATTGCAACCCATTCCTGCCAGCCCATCCTTTATCATCCATTTTCTCCCATAAATCCTCTACATGAGTTGCACCCAATATTCTGTGGGGTGGGAAGGTCTTCTTGTAGGTCTTTTAACATTGTGTGGGATTCAGACAGTGGCAAAGAGAAGGCACTTCTGTTTTCAAAAACTCTAATGGTAATTATCCTAAAATGAACATTTGTGGAAAATCAGAACTATTGGAATCCACTGTTTTTTAGGACACTACATTGCTATCAGTGAGAAAATCTTGACAAGCATGTATTTTCAACCAATAAGCAATTTTAGAAAAACATTACTATATATGTCATTTTTTAAAAAACAATCTGTAAGTAGATTTTATTTAACTGCATTTTTGTGGCACTTTTGACAGTTTGTACTGAATTTGTAGACTTTGCTATGATGCTAAAAACTTAAATTTATGTTAGGCATAATGTGGAAGAAATGAAAGAAACATTAACTTAAACAAAAAACAAACAAACTGTACACTGAAAGGAAATAAATACTGTGCTATTACAGAAAGTGCTTATTAGTAATTTTGTTTTTGATAAGGTACTACACCACTGCAGTTTGAAATTTATACTGCTATAATTTGTATATTCAATTACTGTTTTTCTAGAGACTATAGGCTCCTTTGGGTGAGATTGTTCCTTCTACTGTTTTTATCCAGTTAGTTATAATGCTTTAAAGTGTGACTTAACTGGTCATAAAGTACTAGCCAAGACTGCCAAATCTGCAGCGTAGTATTCTTCATTGATTAGTGTTTCCCTAAAGAACCTCTAAATACACTGACCATTGCTAGATAAATGATAAAAACCAAATAAGGATGTTTTTTCATTCAGTCATAGTATTATATCCAGTGTAGCAGGAAATGGTTTTGCATGACAGTACACATGTAAATGTCATTGCATATGTCATTTATGGTGCATAAGGCTGTTATGCAAGATTCACAATGATCACATTGGAAAAAACTGTCGCTGTTACACTAAATAAAACGTGCTTAGCAAAGATTGTGAGCAATTTTTTTCTAGACATATAATGACATGGTAAGAGTACAAAACAAAACTACCAGAAACAAACCATTTCTCAAGCAGTAATATCTACAGGACAAGTGATCTAAATTGCTGGAACAGAGAGAGTCCATCACTGCCCTGCAAAAGACTTGAAATATAACCCAAAGGCAAGTGAAATAGGGAATCCAAGCTTTGAAATAACAGCAACAAATTTACCTACAGACAGAAGATGCATGGAAACAATAAACGAATTCTACAAGGCTTACACATGCAATCTGATTATTCTGACCAAAGTGTTAATTGGATCCTAACTGCCAGATCTGATATCTGTAGTCTTGTAGTGGGAAACCTTTCAAAGTGATGAACTGTAATTCACTGAGCTGCTTGAAGCACTTGTAATTTACTGCATGTCATGCTATGAAGAGCCTGACCTAATGGACTTTACATTACCTGTAATGCTAGAAACCTTTCAGTGAAACTAGTTGGTAAAAAGTAATAGTGGAAGTCTATTGAGACACTGAGCAAAACTACATCTGAAACTCGACTTTGAAACCTTACCACAAAAATGAGTTATTAAACAAAGGATGTGAACCTTTGGCAAAATTAGATATTCTAGCCAGTATAATTTATAGAGGTGGAATATCTTGTGATGTAAAATAAAATGGAGGCAGTAAACTGAGGTTATTTTCTAATCTGATAAATGCTACAGAATACGTAAAATTCAAGATGTTCATAGATTAAATTTACCTTTCTTAACTTCATATTATTTTTTTTAAGACACAGACAAAATTAACTTAGGATAAGAAGGGCAGTGGTTGAATGGGAAAACAATTTTTATCAAATTTCTTTTATAAGGATTTGACATTCAAGATATATAAATAATTAATAAACTTATATAAGACTAATAGCCATTCCCCAACAGATAAATGGTCAGAGGATATGAACAGGTCTCAAAAGGAGGATAGCAAAGTACTCACAATCACATGAAAGAATGTTCCAATTCACTAATGATAAGAGAAATGAAAATCAAAACAACCTTAAGTTTTTACCTCATATTTTCAATTTGTGAAAAATCACCAAAAAATGGCAAGTCTGTATTTGAAGGACTGCAGAATGATAGGCAAACTGATATATTGTTGGGGGAGTTGTGAAATGGTACAACCATTTTGGAAAGCAATTTAGGATTATGCAAATAAAGTGACTAAAATATCCATACACCTTTCAACCAGAGGCTCCATTACTAGGATTATAACCTAGGGAATCTGTTGAAAAGAAGGTCCTCATATATGCCAAAATATTTATAGCAGCATTCTTTTTGATAGTTAAAAATCAGAAACAAAGTAAATACTCATCATTTAGGACATGGACCAGCAAATTATGGAATGGTAATGTGTTATAAGAAATGATGAATAATATCTAACAAAAATAACTTCTGTGTAGTACGATGTGCCAGGAACTTTGCAATTATTAGATCATCTGATCCTTACAGCAACCCTGGCATGTAGGTGCTATTATTATCCTCATTTTACAGATCAGGAAACTGAGGCTAACAGAGATGAAGTGACTTGGCCACTACGTAGATGAAGCTGGATTTTAGCTCAGGTTTTTCTGACAATAGGCCTGGCCCTTTACCCATTCATCACCTACCTGCAGTTGAACCATATCAAGTAATAGAGAAAGAAGTAAGCTAAGTCAGGAAAGCAAATACACGGTAATTACAACAATGTATACAGAAAGAATATATAATAAATATATATATATAATGTGAAATTATAAAGATCAAGAAGGAGTCAACTGAAGATGTATGAGAGGACAGCCCCAGCATACACATTTGTGGACGTGAGAAGTCTGCAGGTGTTACACACTGCACATTTTCTCAGATTTTTCAGTGTATTGATCATCTGTACTGAATTTTTCGTCCTCTCTAAAATAACATCTTTGTTAACTGGGATAGGTCTCTGGAAGGGGGAGATAGAGGAATGTTAGGAATTTCTATGATGGTAAAGGAAAGATATCAATAAAAACTTGTTTAAAATATATATTTAAGAATAATACTTTATATATCTTATTTGTAATATTCTTTATCTTAAATGAATATTAACGGATATTTACATACAAAATATATTTTAGATATGAGAAATATAATTATTTGGTATTAAGCAAATAGATTATATCTTATAGGTAATCATGCCTGTGTGCATGTGTCCTGCACAATACATGAAGTTAAAATGTTATTGT